>NW_026925704.1:0-26289 GCF_032062105.1 Saccostrea cuccullata
AATCATTGACGCGTTGACAGAGCGCGACAAGGAAAAGGGTTAACCGTAGAAAAATAATTTCTGTAAGAACTGGAGTTTAATGTTTTGTTTTGTTTTTTTAAAGATTTGTAGTTTTAGAAACAAAGATTAGCAAAAAACTTAATTTTGATAAATAAATCATCAAAGAATTTTTTTAAGAAAACAATGCTTATGATATATTACTGACGTAGTGAATGACGTTATAGATAATCTTTAATCATATCAATTATTAGGTTTGATGAGAATTACAGAGCATATAAATAAAACAAGAATATGAAGATAACAAACAGTATAAGCTCTTCCACTTATCCCTGGGATCAATGGTCCTAAAGCAGTAAGTCTCCCATGTCGGCTGGTCAAATCCGCCGCGTGCTTTTTTGTCGTGCCTGAAAATTCTGCTAGTAAAATCTATTGACAATTCAGTATAAATATAATCTATATGAAAAACGTCAGTCAACATTCGAATTAACTACATGGATGGCAAGTTGCAAACAATGCCATTCATCGACCACAAAATTAACAAAATATTGAAGCTGAATGATAAATAGTCTTGCTCATCAACTTATTTGTCAATGGTTTGCCTCGTTTTAGAAATTTAATATTAAAATTTGTATCAAATATGCTTCTCTTTTGGTAAAGTATAGGAAAGTCATTCAGTGTAGTTTATTACATTCTTTAAATCTGTGTCTCAATCATAAAGTCTATATTCATCTGCCATTCATGTACCAGATTATTTATTTTTTTGACCTCTGATAAATTTAGTACTTGAAGTTAATGCTGTCTTAATAAATTGTAACATAACGAAGCGTGGGTTTGTAGAAACACCGGTCAAGAGACACATACTTGTAAGTGTGTAAGGCTGATTAGCAATAGATGGGCCAAATAATCGCCGAAAATTCCTGGATGTCAGCAAATATCACCGAGATAAAACGACATCACAGAACCTGCACGGCTACCCTTAGCGATAACCCGACATTACGGGACTTCTTCTATCATAACATCAGAATTATTGGCCGCATCGCATTATTATATTGGGTGTTGACAACTTGAAGTGACTGCCTTGTTTGCGTTGCTTTGATATTTCGACAAGATACACATTTTATCATCACGACCAAATTACATCAAGTTAAAATGCCGACGTTTTACTTATATAGACGTGTTAGAAGTCCCTTCAAGCTACGCGGAGATATATTACATGTTATTGATACAGATTTAGCATTCCAAGCTGGTCTAGAACATACGATATGCCTTATTCCTCTACCACCAAAACAGAGAATTGTATAAAGACAGCCAGAGAGAACAGAGAACGTCTTCTTCTGATTGACCAATCTGATTTAGCGATATGCCAGATCTTCTTCACAAAATGTTTAAAATAACTCAACTACATTTCAAAGATGGTCCCGTTTAATTTTGGACATCTTGTGAGGTCTACATTGGAATTTAACCTTCTTGAATAATTGGTGTATTGTCACCAAAACAGAAAGTAAATGTTACCATTTCTTTCACTGCTTTGCTTGCAGCAAAGAAAGACATATCAGTGATACTCAACTCAGTCAGCGTGTTCACAGAGGAAAATGGTTGGCCTTTCATTATCCCGCTATCTGTATCCATTTGAAACACTTAGCTACCCGAAGAAGCAACTTTCAGTAATCTAATCCAATAATTCACGCAGAAAGTGATTGTGACTCCTCCTTCCCTGACTACCACCATAAAACGCTAAAAGGTTTTTTCAAGTTAAAAAGTTTTAATTAGAACAATCAGCGCCATATTGAAATCTTGTTCCTTATCGCGTCAGCAATCATGTGATAATATAGCTTGCACTCATTGGCTTGATCTTTTTTGGCCAGATCAGAGGAAAGATAAAGAATGGGAAAATATTAACTTAATTTCTATGGAAAGAAGCAATGGATCTACTTCTGATGTTCAAAAATATTTTATTTTTATTGTATTTAAACTTTAAATGTGAAAAAGTAAATGGGAATACTTTGGATCTGACTTTATGTGCAGGTAAGCTTTTACTTTTTTCGCTGACTCTAATCTCTTTGAGATTGTTAATGATAAAGAGATCACCAAATATTATACCTGTCGAAAAAATGCAAATTTGTATTAAATACAGAGAATATTTGCCAACAACAAACATCAAATGTTTAGTTGCTCATCAATTGGTTAATTTTTAATTTCACGCACATTGAATTTCTCCAAAACTAATATTAAAAACTTTTCTAAAATAAAAAAAATCATTAAGTGATTTTAAAAAAATATATAAAAATACTTATGTATTTTTCAATTACCGAAATCGTGATGTGACATTTTTTAAACACACAAGCTATATACATTGTAAATTTTTAAAAACCACCTCTACCCTATTTTTCTGTTTCATTTCAATGTTGAAGAACGGATAGGAGAGGTTAAAGAAATTTTGAAACCTTGGTTTTAATATTCATCTATCGAACAATCAGGTAAAGACATTATCCTGCAAAATTAACAATTTTAATGTCTTATTGCTTCACCTGGGCCCTATTTGGACAAAATTTAACAATACCTTTACGAGACATCTTTTGACGAAGAGAAAGTTACGAAGCTAATCTGTTTCAGACGCCTCTATACAAAAGTTATTATTTTGCACTTAGGCAGGTGAATGTACAAGGATTTTCTTAACTATATCATAAATATTTATTCACCGGGGATCGATGGCACACTATTCACATAAAATAAGATTATTTACTTTCACAGGCCAACGGCAATTTCCTTTGCTACATTTAAGTTTGTTTACATGCAAATCACATATACATGGCGATTCATTAAATTATTCACGACCACATACTATCTATAATGAAGTTCATTGAGGATTAGAACTAACAGTTTACGTGGGTTAAACTCCTAGCAACTTTTACGTTTTTAAATCTGTAATTTACTGCATCCTTCCTCCACATTTATCTGAAAGAAAGGTAAAAGAAATATTTAGATATATATTGTTGAAAATAATTATGCTTTAAATCTATTTTAGTGCTTTTTTAAACTCTTATAATGCATTACATTTTAATTTATAAATCAAATTTTGGAGCTACGATTTGTTGCATTGATATATGAAATAAGAATAAAGATGAAAAAATGTGTGTACGTTTTATATGTTTGCTTATATCAATTGGATATACACCCTTACTTTTGGGAAATGATGATCTCTTTTCAGACATTAAAAGCTTTATGTTCTCTATAGTTTTATATCTTTTATTTTCTTTATTCAATGAATTGTAACATACTCTGCTAAAGGGTATACATGTAAACCATATAAATAAATAAAATAATGTTATTCACTAGGTAGAAAAACTACCTAGTTGTAACTTTAGTTTATCATCCATTAGGAATCAACCACTAATTTATTTTTTCTAAAATAAATATGAAATATATCTGAAACAAGTTACTATAATTGAATAAAAATATGAATGAAATTAAAAAGAAAAATGCGAAACATATATATTTATGACTGTCTTTTGTTAGTCAGGAGAAAATTCCAATGAAATTGGTTTTAAAATACAATTACTCTTCTTGAAGAAAAATTCTCCTCTTAATGACACTGCAAATATGTCCCTTTTCACTTTTTAGCGATAAAAAGTTGTTATAGGCTAAATGAATAACAAGATTGATATCCATAAAAATTTGATTTGCCACTATAAAGATATAATGAAGGCGATAGGCACCTGTATTGATACCCCAAATTAACCAATCATATTTCTTGTCATCCCCAATTTAATTTTTTCACCTTAAATATCAAAGATGTTTTTAATTTTAACATCTTAATAAAGTTTATTTCCCGATAATTTTGCGTGTAATACTTTGATGTAACACATATCAAATAAGACATCAAAATTTCAAACTTTCTACTTTTCTTAAACATGTAAATTCACAATTAGTTGTCATTTCCGTGGCTTTAACTTTGATAGTGACACACCATTAGTTCCCACAATTGTGCGTTTAAGAGCACAGGTGTTTATTGTGGGCAATTTTATAATGAGCTTACACCAAGCAAGGGCTGGGATTCATACTCGTTTCTTCTTAGCTTTAAAGGATGCTTGTTTTTTTTATGTCAAATATAAGACATCGAATTTTTTTAAAGCATTTCAGACCATTTAGGAGCAATTTAGATATCATATGTAATCTTGCTCTTGTATATAGCCATAAGTAAAATATTATATCAGGACATATATCAAACGAATTTGTTCTCTATCCCACTTTATGAAATAGTCACCCTATAAAAATTTCATAAATATTTTATGTTGTAACACTTAACATAAATTCCTGTTACTCTAATGAAGTACGATCAATGGTTAATTTTGACATTTAAAAAATCAAAGAGCAAGTTGAACTACAAAGAATTTAATTAGTAAAATGTTCGCACTGCAAGGTCCCATAGAATTTTTATGGAACCTCTTATGCGATTCAGGACAATTTTAAGCTTCGAGCAAATTTCTTGGGCTAAAACTTGATGAATAATAAATATGTGATCAAAGAAAACGCATAACTTTTCCCAGTCGGTCCGTGTTTAAAGCCATATTTGCGCTGTCATCAGGGAACAGAGTTGACTTTTAAATATCATGTGCAGTCTGTAAAGTTTACTTGTCCAAGGGGGCGTGTCCGAGTCGTCTGGCGATCCGAAAAATACACGTGTTCAAATTGATTTAATTGAATGAGACAGTTTGTGTTTAATGCCAACAAGTTGATTCAACTCAATCTATTGCAAAAGCGACAAAGATACCCCTCCAGCATAACGTTATGACAAACAAAATTAAAAAGAACTTGTCACTAGCTGGCTATCCTCTTACCCCACAGAGCCTCCCCCAAGTGTATTCTGGTAAAGTGTTAACAGTAAAAAGATAATCCGATACAACAGAATATTAGGGTGAACGATCAGAACAAGAATCTTACTCGAGCACACTGACCGATCACGAGCGTTGCGTACAGAGGTGGCTAATGATTAAGCAGGGGATGTTCAAATAAACTTTTGATATAAAAATAATACAGATTGATGGTCAAATGCATGATTTGTACAAGAATTTGAGGAAAAATTACTGCATGCTTCATTAAAATTTTATTTAGAATATTTTAAAGAAATATGTGATTAATTTCAGATATCATTTCTACTGATTTAAAAGGTACAAATTTTATTGTAGTTTAATGAAATGTTAAATGGTTAGTGCATAATCAAAGATCTACAGAAAAATAAATGTGTAGTGGACTGATAATTTTTTATCCAATAAAATTAAAATAAAATAAAGATGATTTTGTTTTCTTATGACGAAATTATGCATCACTTCTACTTTTAGGTATTTTACCTGCGGATCTTCTAGAGGAAAGTATACCAAAGTACGGATTTTTACCAAGTGGAGTGAGCGTTTTGTATGACACCAACAGTCACGCGCATGCGTACAGGTTCTCAAGAAACAATGTTGATTTACAGTTTCCCGTCTCCAAAATATTCAAAAACTGTCTTTTTTTCCCAGATGAATTTTCAATATTCTTTGTGATAAAACATGAAAGTGTGTATGATAAAAAAGAATGTATACTACGTATAGGAAACAAAAATTCAACTTTAGTATCAATTCAATTTTCTAGAAAATACATCATATTTACTTATAACAACAGAAAAGTGCAGTACAGGAATTTTGCATTGAAAGACAAAAAGTGGCATTCTATAGGATTTAGTGTATCATCAACTGATATCACTATGACAACAGATTGTATAAATAAAAGAAGAAAAAGACTGAAAAGAAAATGGCCGTCAATTCTTCCACTAAACAACTCTACTTTTCAAATTGCAAGCTGTGCACCAAGACATGGAGTTACACTGGTAAAGTAACAGTTTTTCCACAAGTTTTCAAAACAATATTTTTTTAATTTCTTAAATGTCACAGCAGGTGTGGCACGATAAAGATCCCTCCCTGCTCAAAGGCCCTGAGTGCCGAGCATAGGCCTAAATTTGCAGCCCTTCACCGGCAATGGTGACGTCTCCATATCAGTGAAATATTCTGGAGAGGGACGTTAAACAGTATACAATCAATCAATCAATCAATTTCTTAAATGTAAAGAAAATTAATAATTTTCAGTACATTCTAAAAGTACCACTATGAACATATTAAATACTTGTATATGCTTCATATACATGTATATTGTAACCGCTAATGAAACATAATCTACAAACGATGTATAAAATAATTAAAATTATATATGTCCTAGCGGATGGCTTTGTATCAATTAATAAAATATTTGTATCGCATTAAATAAGCACACAGTATTAAAGATATAGTGCATTTTAATCATTGCTGAAATATTGCTCGTTTAAGAGTGATCACACCTTTGGTATTGCCATGAATCTTTGGTTCCTCCTGTTCACGATCTGTTTTGTTAACCGAATTTGTAAAACTGATCATTGTGTTTTCTTCACCTTTCATATTGTACATCTTACTAACATATAAGTAGAAAAATCTAATCATGTGACGTGACATAGAAATGTATTCTTATTACCCTTAGTCATTCACTCAAGAAATATTACATGATCATGCGAGTAATTGTTTTTTTTTTGTTGTTGTTTTTTTTTCCTAATGAAATATGTGGAGATAACAAACAGTATTTTAGCTTAAAAGTCCATAAAACAATACAAAAAGGGAACATAGCAAGCAGGGATCTTTAAACATCAGAGGTGGGATCAGTTGCTGCGGAGGAGTGAGCATCTTATGTTTATCAGTCACACCCGCCGTGTGCTATTTGTCAAGATCGGGAAATAATGTAAAAATACGTCGACAATTCCGTGGGTATATAATGGCCTAATAATAAGTGTGAAAACCGTCAGATACCATTTGACTTAAAGATAAATTACATGTGTTGACTAGGTAATTATATGATTATCGACCATATAACAAAATAATGACTTTAAACGATACTAATAATATTCTTGTTTCATCAACTTTTTTCAGTAATTTACCTCGTTTCAGAATTTGTTCATACGTAGAGCATGCTCTTGCGTATCGAATCAACTGAGATATAAAACCCGTATGCAGGTGATGAAGGAATATTGCTGCATAAGGGAAGCTGAAGATTGAGAAGTTAAAGTCATCATGTTTATCATAAACTTTGGTTGTTAGATTACCATTAACGTCTTTTTCAACTAAAATATCGAAATAGGAAACAAATGTGTCAAACTCTGTGTATTTTAAGCTCACCAGGATATATGGTATTGTATTGACATAAGAATGGAAATTACCATTGCCAATACGTCGTTGATATATCTAAATGTGGAGTTGAATGCAACAGCAAGTGTTTTCTTTTCACAATTTAGATTTTGGACAAATTCTGCCTCATGTGAATACAAAAATAGGTCTGCTAATAACTGGGCGCAATTGGTACCAATGGGAATTCCAATAGATAGTCGTAAGACCAATTCTCCAAAAATCAAATACTAGTAGATATTGTCAACCAGAAACTCAAGCATCTTTTTAATATCAGCTTCAGAGTACTTGTGTGTACAATCAGAATGTTTTAACAAATTAATTTTGCAAATGACCAATGACAAGGTAAGTCAATTTTCGAGTTCCATTTTATTGAAAAAGAAGCTGTCAATGATATCAAAAGGCCTGGACTTTAATTTATCGTGGGGAACGGTTGTATAAAAATTTGAAAAGTAGTTAGTATATGCTGTTGATTATGGTAAAAGTTTGTGATTCTAAATGTTCTAAAAGTTCCGTGGAAATTTTAAGTGTACGTATTTGATTTAAAATATTTCTCGAATATATTGTTGCACAGAATTTTTTAAAGTTTTGCTCCACTGTTGTAAATATTTTAGTGAGGAGTAAAGAAAGAGGCTTGGTAGAACATTTACCGGTACCCGCAATGTCTCTTTGTTTGTAAGGACTTTTATGAAGTTTTGAAATCGAATATAGACATGGTAATTCACATTTATTTTGGTTGTTTGGAATATTGAAAATTAACTTATGGTTTTGAAGAATTTCTTCACTGGAAGTGATATATAGAAGTAATATCCTCCTGGGTACTTACGATCATATGTCTTTCAATCATCAACTCAAAATTTTACAATACAATACTTAATTGTGTTTCATAAAATAATTTTATTGATTTAATTGATTTTTTTAACATCTGAAAAATGGTCACTAACAAATCTTAAGTTTAGTAATAATATTGTTCTTTCAAGTGAAAAAGATGAACAAAACAAACAATGATCGATCTCAAAAAGTCTTAAAAACACTAACAACTCTGTGAACCGGGCATAAAAGACAGACTCCTGGTAGTTCTAGAGGTAGGATTAGGTGCATAGGAGGAGTAAGGAATAAACTATAAATAAATATTCATTGAGCTCCAAAATGAATCAATATGAATCTAACTAGCGTGTAAACAGCAAAGTTGAAAATAAATATTTTAAAATTCATTCATGCAATTAGTACTGGGTTAATATTATTTGCAGAAGCTTTCAGTTCTTTAAAGTATCGCGTTCGGCTCACAAAGTCAGGCACAACACAAATCAATACCAGTTCTGGGTTACTCATCGAACAGTACCACATAAACCTTTAGAGTTGTCCGACAATGTTTGATTTCTCTTAATATTTGTTTCTTTTTTTAAGATGTTAAGAGGATTTTAATTTTTGACATTACTTTCTTTATAAAATATAGAGAATAAAAACAATTTTTATATTGCAAACAACAAGAAATTATCCATTGGATTCATCAATCTCAATATAGTTTTTTTTTAATTATGAAACTTCTTAGTTGAGTGAACCTATATTTTTGAATGTTATAATATTTTCTCTAGTATGAATACTTTTTCTGAAAGATTTTGTTTGCTTTGCTCCCAATCTCTTTGAAACAAGCTTTTGTGAACCAAAGGCGTATTGCATGGTGCTTTAAAAGAACACGAAAATGTTTAATATTTTGGACTCCATCTGAAAAGATTCGAATATATGAAAACAAAATTATTAGGCATTGGAAAGGAAAACTACAAAGTGAATGAGAATGGAACATCGCTTGTATACATTTATATTACATATTTTACATCGTTGTAGCAAGATATACAGTGTTCATGTGTTGGTGTATATTTCACTCCTGATAAGTTTGTTTGTCCGGCTTATCTAAGTAAATAATTACATAATGTAACCACCACAAAGTTTCTGACGGGGACGAAAGAAACACAAATTTAGAACATAAAATTCTCATTTTGACAAGATTTTGGCTAAATGTACACAAGAGTTAGATAGATATAAGGAACGGCGCTGCAAGAATAAGCAAAGCAAAACTAAACGACCACACTCTTCTACTCATATTTGCTTTTCACAATTAATTGTTCACATTTTGTTTTCTAGTTCACTTCTCTGTAGACCTTTGCAATAGCAATAACATTTACCTGTATCTTTTGCATTATGATTCTGTAGAGCAAGAAAGATATGGAGATAACGAACAGTATTCAATCTCAAAGTCCATAAAACAATACAAAATAGGAGCAGAGAAAACATGGACCTCCGAAACATCAGGGGTGGGATCAGGTGCCATGGAGGAGTGAGCATCCCCTGCTGACCGGTCTCCTTGTCATGATCGGGAAATCACGGAAAAATCCGTCGTCAATTCAGGGTATAAATAATGGACTACCAATTAGTAAGAAAAACGCCAGTCAGCATTTGACTGAATGATAAATTGTATTTTTTTTTTGTTTTGTTGAAGTATCTTTAAATCCTCTGAGTATTTCTTCAGTTGTCTTTTTCATCAATTCTTTTTATCTTATATTGGATAATTTAAATTCAAGTTAATTTAAATAATAGTTTATGAAGACATCATTTGCAAAATTATTTTGTGAAACAGCATTCTGATTGTTCACACAGGTTCTCTGAATTTGAAATTCAAAAGATGCTTGAGATTCTGATTGACATTATCTACATTGTATGTGGTTTTTGAGACCGGGTCTTTCAACAATCCATAGGTACCAATGGCAACCAGTTATAAGTAGACCTATTTTTGTATTCCTAAAGCAGACATAATTCATAACCTTAAGCACGAGATAAAGCAAAGACACTTGCTGTGACCATCAACTCGACATTTAGATTATCAAGTAACAATGGTTATTTCCATTCATATATCGACAAGATATATCCCAGCGAGCTTGAAATAAAAGATACCATAGAGTCTAACACATCTGGTTCACATTTGGATATTTTACTAAAAAATGACGTTGATGGCAATCTTACAACCATTTTTTTTTCAGTTGCAATCCTCTCTTACTTAATTAAAGACGTACAACACACTGGGGGAGATAACTCTTGCGATTTCAATGGAACGTTTGACGTGACGTCAAATTTAACGTCAAAAATAAAGCGTCAAAACGACGAGTAAAACGATCCCGATGTATATCAATCATGAAAGAAAATTGGGATATGGGGCTTGGCTGTGATTGTGCGTACCATACTCAAGTAATTAGTATTTTTTTAATTAACCCGATTAAACTCCGTAAAAAGCAAGACTTAAAATACCATCCCTTAATGTTTATTTCATTTCATTTCATATACAATAAATTGTATTTTTGATCAAAGCGCTGCATTTTTTTTTTATTCTGAAAATTTTATTTTGCCGAAATTCTCATTATGTAACATTCCGATTAATGGTCTTCATTACAA
This sequence comes from Saccostrea cuccullata, assembly GCF_032062105.1. NCBI lineage: Eukaryota > Metazoa > Mollusca > Bivalvia > Ostreida > Ostreidae > Saccostrea > Saccostrea cuccullata. Next base: position 10,683 of record NW_026925704.1, read on the forward strand.
TTTGTGCATACACGATATAAATATTGTTTTTCTTCTTTAATTAAATAAAACAATAATAAAGAAACAAAAAACTTTTTACAATGTAAAATCGATGTTGTTCTCAGACCCTTACTGATCAAAGAGGAACAACTCTGAAAATGTAGGAGATGTTTACTTTATTCACGGTTTTCCACAGAATCAATCTATACACAGCAAGACCTGATAAATCCGAGAATTGAATACTATAGACCTCAAATGCACAATGTAAGTATAGAATTGAAAAGAATTGTTTACTTGTTATTACTGAAATTATCTGCATTCATGAATATCCTATTGCAGCAAATCGTAACTGACTTTCTGTCAACACTGTCGGTTCGCATTTCCTCGAATCAAAACAAAACGTAGCCTATAAGATTTTAGAAAATATCAATGTGCGATTTGATATAAATTGAAATAGATGAAGAGTTTAATTATTGATATTTTGATGTTCATGTGGACGAATACGGAATTTTCATTTTAACTTTAGAAGCGACGACATTGAAAGAAATGCGTACAATATCATGAGGGGTGTATGTACATAATGCAAATGTCGATGTATCCCCACGGCCACATACTGTCTCGTTTGAAAAGATGACATGAAAGAAACTACAACTATTCCATTTATATCACAGGAAAGTTTAACATACACCATTTTTTAATGAATAAAATAAAAGAAATAAAATTAAAAATCAACATCAAATTCAACAAAACTTGAATTCGTATCCAGGTTTCATGAGATACTAGTATGGAATGCATAACGCATACGTATATGGACTAGACACTAAAATCTTTCAGTAATTTTTTCCTGATACATATAAAAAGAGTAGTCAATATTTATTCTGCATTCATGAATTTAAAAACTAATGCATACCTCCGTGATTCTTGACGAAATACCAGTATATTTGCACTGTAAACGACGTTTCGTCAAACGCTAACTGGTCTGCGACGCAAAAAAGGAAGGGGTGGGGGTGATAGGGGTATTCAAAAATTGCCTAAAAATCTACATTTAAATACGCTTTACATATGAGAACTTTTAAATTTGTAAGTTAATATGTTTTTGAAGCAAAAGCAATATTCCAATTTAATTTTTTAAATGTGTATTTGTAGATTCATATAACAAAGTGATCGACCCCCGTCTGAAAGACGTGCGGGAATGTGTTTTATTGAGAAAGGGGGAGGGGGTAATTTTCCGCTATTAAATCAAAACTGGTCGTACAAAAATTATACAAAAAATTATTAAGATTATTTTTACTACCAGCTACCTAAAGAAAGTTTTTTACAAAAATTAAACGACAGGTTTTTTCACAAAAAAATTTTGAATTTGAAAAATACGAATTTTCAAGGCTTAGAAAATTCATAGTTTTTCAGTTTAAGGTCTTTAAAAATTGTTTTGTTGATATGTATATCAAAAAGATGACTATGTTTTTGTTTTAAATGGTTAAAGTAATAAGCCAATGAAATTTGACATTTATATCTAACCTGGGTTTTTTGAAAATCAAGGTTTAAGTAGTTCATTGATTAAAAATTTTCTCTCCTTGTAAACAACTAAAGGGCGGTAACTTTCGGAAGTTCCTGTCCAAAACCCACTCGAACGATTTTGTCCAAAATATGCATACATGCAGTAGATATAGTCATGTACTAAATATACAAAAATAACGAAAATTAAACGACAGGAATTTTTTTGGGTAGGTGTGTTGTACATCCTTAAGTAGCCATATACCTTATTTCCTGCATAAGGGGTTTATGTCTCTCAGTTGATTCGATACACAAAAGCTTGCCCTATAAGCGAACATTTTTAAAACAGGCAATCTATTGACGAGCAAGTTGATGAAACAAGATAATGAACGGTTTCGTTAGGTCCTCTTTTTGCAAGTCCTGTGGTCTACACAATGACCTTGTCAGCAAAAACTGCCTTTCATTTAGTCCAATGATGATGAACGTTTTCCATACTTATTGTCCACGGATTTTTCCATGTTCCAGCGGCGTGCGCGACCGGTGGACAGAAGATGCTTACTCCTCCATAACACCTGATCAAACCTCTGATGTTTTTAGACTTCCATCTTTGCTCTGCTACTGATTTGAATTGACTGAATGAGCTTTTGAGCTTGAATATTGCTATTATCTCCATATTTCAGTTCTGGAGGAAAAAAAAGTTAGGAAAAAACTATTAACACCACTGAGCGTTATGTCAGTTTTATAGACGTTGTTTAAAAATATGGCTTCCCATAATTGGACACATCTATGAACTCAAGGTCGAGCAATAAGAAAGCATATACTCAAGCATTAATGTAGTCCTTTGACTAAAATGTCTTCGAGGATAACAATTGCTTGTAAAGTACCCTTCTATCTTGAATTTTTTGTTTAAATAACATTTTTTTCTATTAAAATTGACAGACGTGCTATATTATTTCGGATGAGTTCACTAAACAAGAAATTTCAATCGTTTTGATTTCGTAAAGTGATCTTAGGATATCGTTATTTTAACACCTGATTCTTCCTGACAAATGCCGATTCGCCATTCATTTTCGCTTTATCTATTTGCAAAGATTATCTCAAATATATCAACACGTGTAAGATAGTCCTCAAATGTTATCGCCAGATCTACATAATACCAGGAATTCGAATAAAATACTAGTGCTTTGTAAGAACCCGTCATTTCACCTCATAATGGGCGGGTGTTTATTTATTGCTTAAACATTATCGGCTATCGTTCTTATCGCCTGTTTAATTACACAATAAGGGGTACCGCAAATAAACTGTCTTCTGACAGGCGAGAAAACGGCCGGCGGTTACTTTACAGGGACCCCGTGGCTCTGTGGATATCCTTCACTTACTCTCAGTGCAAGTTTATTCAAATGAATTTTTTAAACAATCCGTTAATTGCTGGGTATTAGTAAACGTATAGCGTAATTTGTGCATAATTGATTTCAAATGGTAGCCTTTTAAGATGTATGGTAATGTCAAACTGATATGGCCACCCGAAACTTTCAGCACCATCCCTTTCTAGTAGCATTCTTAAATTCTATTAACTGAGGATAAACACATTTTCACATCATAATTAATATGTACAGGGTTTGGTTGTTGATATATGGGGACCATAAGATAATGATATATTTGGTCCTAGCTAATGATAGCTTTAGTAGTGAAACCGATATCTTTGGTAACACATTTGACCGCGGTTAACCCATACACAGTCACCAAAAATTTAATACACGCTAGATGTCCTTGACTGCATGACGATTTTGTCTGTCTTTTTAAAAATATTTTAGGGGAATAGATATACTGCATTTGATTGGTTTACCGAATTTTCGAATGCTTATATCAACTTTTGATAAATATATCTGAATACTCTCATTCATTAGCTTACAAATGTATTACGTACGTTCTGTAAATAAGTATTCATTACAACCATACCAGTTTCATTTTTTCTTCTATTAAATTAAAAAAAAATAACGTAAAACACATGTGTACAAAATGATGTACTCGGAGAAAGATGTGAGTTAAAGATAATTCACACATCTATGCTACATCTTTCTATGCTATCAAACACTTCAATGAGAACAAAACTCCTTTCTTAGCTCTTCTCCTTCAAAGATAACACCGACTTTCAAAGAATCGGATACACAAGATTTTAGTTTAATTCTTAACGTGTTTTAAGGCTATTATGAAACATATGGAGATAACGAACAGAATTCAAAATCAAAAGTCCATAAAAAAAATACAAAATAAGAGTAGAGCAAAAAAAAAAACCGGATCTCCAGGACATCAAAGGTGTGTCAGGTGCCATGGAGGGGTTAGCATCTCCTGCCGACCGGTCACGCCCGCCGTGTGCTCCCTGTCATGATCGGGATATAACGGGAAAATCTGTCGTCATTTCAGTGTATAAATAATGGACTAACAATTAAAATGAAAATTGCCACTCAGCATATGACTGAATGATAAATTAAATGTGCTGAAAAGGTCATTGTATCGACCATAAAAAGTACGAATTGATGACTTTAAACAGACTGCTAATATTCTTGTTTCATCAACTTTTTTGTCAATAATTTACCTCGTTTAGGAAATTGTTCATACGTAGAGCAAGGTCTTGTGTATCGAATCAACTGCGATATGTAAACTCCGTATGTAGGTAATTAAGGTACATTGCTGCATAAGTAAGGGAAGTTGACGATTAAAAAAGTTAAAGTCATCATGTTTATCATAAAGTTTGGTTGTTATATTACCATTGACGTCTTTTTCAAGTAAAATATCCAAATATGAAACAGTTGTGTCAAACTCTGTGGTATCTTTTATCTCAAGCTCATCAGGATACATCGGATCGACATAAAAATGGAAATTACTATTGTTTATTGACAATGCGTCGTCGATATATCTAAATATTGAGTTGAAGGCCACAGCATGTATTTTCTTTTTTTTCATGTATAAGATTTTGGACAAAATCTGCTTCATATGAATACAAAAAAGGTCTTCTAATATCGTCGTGCAATTAGGTACTATAGAATTATGAAGAAGGAATTGATTTATTTTCGTGGAATTAAATATGAAATCAATTTAAAAGTAAACACAATACCTATTTAACTTTATATCATTTCTAAGAAAAGACCAAGAACATAAAATAACTGTCCTTTGGTATGAAAAAAACCGCTCACATTTTGAACTTATTCTTCATGTTTCATTGAAAATAATAGAATTTTTTAAAATTTTGTTTACTTAATCATTATGTCCAGATACACTTTATTTTCCCAAATAATAGTATAAAAATAACATCAAAAGAATTTAATTATTAATTATCTTTCAATAACCAGCTACTGACCTAAATAATTATAAATATTCTCTTAATGTTTTCCTTTTCAGGGTTAGAATTGATTTAAAGTTATGTGTGCGTTTAAAACACGGAATCACTAGTCAGATTTATAAAAAAAGAATCCCAACGAAGCCAAAAGCATGTGTATATTTTACAGTGTTTTTTAAATATGAAATTAGATAATGATTATATATATTGTTTAGGGACAGATCAAAGATTTGATCTTCATCCCGGGAGCGGACGCCGCCGTTAGAGCGTGTCCACCCAAAACACCCCAGCATCGTCACCTTGACAACCGACTTCCAGCAGTCCCAGGTATGTCTTCATCAAATCTAACATTTATTTTTCTGACTGAATATTGCAAATAAATATCATAGAAAAAGTTTGACTACATAATTCATATAAAAAAAAAATACTACATGCATTTCAAATAATTTCAGGCCGATTAATTGGTATGTATTCTGGCATTGCATGATAAGAGCACATGTGCTTCTTTACACTAAAATGCATTTTCTTTTAAGATATATAAATGCGCTTGAATCACTGAAATATTTTAATGAAATATACAAATCCATACAAAACTAACTGACATATTTTAAACGTTAAATTTATTCTATTTATAACATCAATACCCAGATGTAAAATATTGCGTTGACCTCTTGCTTTAAAAGAAGGTTGTTATCTGGACGCAAAAGAGCGATAACTCTAAATTTGTAATGTTTTCCATGCCAGATTCTTTTCTCCAACGATGAGTTGTCTTATACTATGCACTCAATTTGCATGGATATTATTTCTTTAGTCATTTTCTCTTAGAAAATTCATTATCAAAAACAATTCAATTGTACTTGAGGAGGACGATTCATTCTTTAATAAGCAAAGGGTGAAAGTTTAATAGAATGTCAGAGATTTTGAAGTAGAAAAAAATCTTTAAAGCTTACCTTTGCATAATTAAATTTTTCTCTTTGTGTATCTTATTTTAGACATATACCGGATTGGCTCGCCAGGGCCCCGATGGGATGACTGCACATGGACAGACGTGGGAAACATCGCCTATGACCTTCACGCTAAATCTCTCAAGGTTTGCGTCAATGGAATCTGGCAGCATGTCACCGTAAATATACAAGGTACAGAGACCGCTACTGTCAACATTTAACATAAATGTAATTGTATAAAATAACTGATAAAATTCTTACTAATAATATTTAATGAAAAATTAAGCATGTAAACTGAATTTTTTTTTCATAAGACTCTAAACTGACCAAAGTAGATCGTTGTTGTAATTATTGTTTCCAATAAAAATATATGTACCAACGTATAAACCCTCTATTTGACCAGCAGCTTAATATATTTTTCATAATCTTTGAAGCTCCATCAAAGGTTCCAAATTTACCACGTCGATTAGATTACATAGACTTCCATCAAGACATCCGTACGCCAGGCCCTTCTATAGACGTGGAGGTATTCACTATAAAGGGGGAGGGGATCTTTGCCGTCTTTGCCTCCAGTAGACCTAAAAAATCGAGAAAAAAAGACATTTCAATTATATATAAATGGAGGAAAAAGAGGTTTGTTTTCTATCAGCGTATGGACACAGATGCCGCACAATGCTGGAAATTCTTCACTATTGACAACAACGTGAGTAGAATTTTTTAAAGAAATTATTTCAGTCTATAAGTGAACTGAACAGTATTCAATAGAAAGTATGAAGGAAGTGTGTTTGCTTAACAGCAGCCCTACAATGTACGTCCTTTCAATTTCAGTTTTTCCTTGCAGTTGCAAACTACGGCAAAGCTTCTGGTGTGCAAAGCAATTCTACAATATATAAATGGCATAAACGGCGGAAAAAGTTCAAGGAATTTCAAACTATACTCACCTGGACAGCGAGGGACTTTGAGCATTTTGTCATCAACGATGAAAATTATCTAGCTGTCACTAACTATGCCAAAGGTAGATGGTCAAGGATTTTTTCCTGTCATTTATGCGTTAAATTCCAGGGATTCTTTCCAAATCTGGCCACTGCTATTAAACACCCAATTTTATGTTAACGCCCCCAAAATCTGCCTGATTCAAGATCAATAATTTACCGCATGCCAATCATTAAAAAAACAATAGCTTCTGATTTCATTGACAGGTCAGCTACCTGTGCTTCCTGATAATCTGAGTTTGCATGTTTTGAAAACAATTCCTGGTCACGCGTCAAACGCTTTCATGTACCCGCATAGTATACACGCAGATAAGAAAACTCCATCCAATCTGTTTGAATTTTATTTCAAAATTTAATTGAAAGTAGATTATTAAGACATTGACACAATAAAATATTTCTTTTCTATCTTCACTGCTGTTTGTTACTTGTAAGTGTTATATCGCCCACGTTTATCTGTAGAATAAAGAACGCGTTCACAGAAACTGGCTCTATTTGCCGTAATTAGAAGTCCGACGATTTAAATTATTTTTTAAGAAATGGGATATAAGAAAAATATTCAGCACTAATAAACGGCATAGCAAAGTTTTTAAAAGATGTTTTATTTTGTTCTATGGCTACAATCCGCACGATGATGTCGGAATTAATGCTCGAATTTCCTCTAGCGTCTGTATATGTACGTAATGAAAATGTGAAGATAATTAATAACGTTGTTACTGAACCTTAATCTAAATCTTAATCTAAAAGAATATGTTTCCGATGACATTCCTGATTATAACTAAAGAGAAATGCACTGCTGTCTTTAGTATATTTATGGAATTTTGTGTAATGTCTATACATGATCATTACACAGATTGGACCTCACTTAGAGGACATCATTTAAAATGATAGTATTTTTCAAAGTGAACTTATTCTGTTACGTTCCTTTCAATGTCAGTCAAATTGTGTGAATAAAATTTGACAGTATATATGCACTGCTTATGGTAGGATTCTTCTCTGGTTTTTGACTAGATGGAATATTCAAAGTACATTTGTTGATATGTCTTATATATTTAGATGTAAGAGATTTAAAAGACCATATTTTTCTTCCCTCATCACAATTATACAACTTTAAATAGAAATGGTAAACTGAGTTCGAAAACTAGCAGGGACTATAATTTTGGCGGAATGGTGGCGTATGAAAATATCTTCTTTTCTGCCTCACAAAATTATCATAGAACATTGAATTTAGTTATAATTTTTACGCAATCAAAGACTAGACGAAATTTTTAAATGTAAGTTAAATTAATAATAAGGTATTAAAGTTTCAAAATATATAAAATAAATAATTTTTTTTCATACGAACTAGAAATATGTTGGCTTTTAAATGCTTCAAATCTAAGTACAAATTTGAGCCAAAATTCCGTAAAAAGTTTTATTTCTCTCTTAGTAAACGATCAAAACTTTTAGTTTTTGTATTATTTTGTACCTTCATGTGACAACTTTACTATATGTGAAATTTTGGAAAAAGTTAAATATAGGAAGCATGTAAAATAACTAATAAATCCTAAAAATTTAAGAAAAGAGGAAATCCGGATTAGCTAATATCCATTTTATTTAAATTATCCATGTCGATTTGGTACAATCATCTTATAGGCCCTATATGGTAGTATCTTTTTATGATTGGAAATAGTAATTTTTTATTCTTAATGTACAGGAAAAAGGTAATGACCTTGACCTGACCTTGCCTCTAATATTAAACAGTCAAATTTAATCTCACTGATACCATCAATTAGTGATATTGTCCTCTTGATTCTGTGAAAATTTCATTATTTTTTAAATACAAAAAATGTGAGAAGAATGCTAATTTATAGCACATTGTTGTATACCAATATTCATTACATCATCTTTTACGTAATCATGAAATGGTATCATATGGTATGGGACACCCTGTATGTTTCTAGCATTGAGGAAAAATTAATGACTATATGGTTTTGAATATTTTACTATACGATTAATGCTTTATAACTTTGAAATCACTGTAAACCAGAAGCATAAGCAAGCATCGTTAGCTATTTTTACTATGTTAGTTTGTACTTACAATTTTTCAAAATAAATTTCTTTTTCACTACAAGGTGCTAGCCATAAGGTTGACTCTGAAATCTACAAATGGAGTACAAAATTGCGCCGCTTTGAATTATTCCAGAGTTTATTGACGACGGGCGCCTACGACTGGACCTACTTCCAGGTGAATGGATATCATTTCCTGGCCGCCGCGCAGGCCTTTGACGGATTTAGCACGCTTATTGATTCCAACATCTATGTTCTACAAGACAAGAAGTTTGTTCTCTTCCAAACAATAGAGGTTATTCTTCCTAAAATATGTTTTTGTAGACATAATTGTAAATAATGTTATACCAATTAACATTTAGAAATAATGATTATGACAAGTGAATCTTAAGAATTTTTTTTATGAAACAACAATATATGTATAAATATTCCTTTAAACTTCGTATATGAAATAAAACATAAATTAATTAAATGATAGTATAAATTGATATGAATTCAAACATAGTAAAAAAAAGTTATTAAAACAGTTTTACCAGACAAGGCTACTCTCAAACTAAAATGCACATTGTTGCTTCCCTTCAATGTTAGCTATAGCAGATGCGTTTTATATAATATATAACAGGTGTTATATTAAAAAGGTATTTTTCTTTCAGACAAATGGTGCCACAGACGTGGAATTCTTCAAGATAGGAGACTCCATTTTCCTTGCAGTGGCCAATGCGTATAATTATGGACCTCAGAATATTAACAAAGAGCAGGAATACTTTACAAACTCAACCATATACAAACTGGATAAGGGGAGAAGGGTGTTTAAAACATTCCAAACCATTCAGACATTTAGGTACAGCAATTATAGCTGCAGATCTGTAGCTCTCCGAAAAGAAATAGTTTGACAGACCGGAGAGCTACAGTGCCACTCATTGAAAAAACTGTATATTTATTGCGCAAAAAAGTGCGCTCGGTTGTTGAATAATTCTTCCAAATTCTTACCTAAATTGCATAAAATGGAAGATTTCAAAAAAAAATCTTCTTTCCTCTATCAAGTACTTTAGTAGTTGACATCTGAACGAAGCATATTGGACCGAATTATCCTTGAAACCAAAATGGCAGTATAAATAAGCGAAATGTTCGATGATTACAATATCAGGGCCAGGAGGACTATTTACAACAATTATGAGGAAAGTTTTATTGTGGAAAGAGTCAAAGAATATGTTAGGAACACACGGTTAGTAATAGTTTGAGATAACAGTTTAAAAACATTGAGAAATAAACCGAGAACCGAGCGCACTTTTTCGTGCGCAATAAATATACAGTTATATCTATCAATTTTTTTTTCGGAGAGCTACAGATCTGCAGCTACAGCAATTTTTAATTTTGATTTTTTAAACTTTTTAAGAAAAATGAAATAAAAGACCTTAGGACCATATCAGCCACCTGAGCAAAAAACATGATAAATATTAATAAAAGACACATAATATGCTGATAATCAAAAATAAGAAAAAAATGAAAAAATCAATAAAACACAGTCATATTCAAACCCCATCCTAAAACCGGATCTTCTGAACGAAGATTTCACAGTTTAATTTTTTTCTTTAACATAACTACGCACTTACCTGTTGTTTTCATCCAAAGTAATCAAGAGCAAAGGGTAACATTTACATTTATGATCAATAGAGTCCCCTCCTAATTCTAGGATCCTTAACCCAAGAACCATGAATTTCCCAATTTGGGAAGATGCATTTACATGTACTTACCATAACATTGCTCTGAATTTGTCTGCTCAATACAAGGTACAGAAAGTAAAAATAAATGCTTTTTTCACTATATATCTAATCTAGCCTTACATGAACACTACAATCCCTGTATCAGAAGTCACAAAGTTCACTATTTAAAGGGGACATCCTTCTTCATCAAATATATGAGGGTTGACCCAAAAGTTATGTCACAGTGTGATTACTGTGTCCATATCTTTTATATTTATATTATCAAATGCAATATACCAAAATACGCACATATATAAATCTAATTTACATTGAAATTTTGGTTAAATGAAATGAAATTGAATTCGTATATGAAAATAGTTTGTCTGCTGCAGCTACAGCGGAAAAAAATTTTTTTGAAGATTTTTGTAATTTTTACTAAATTATCGAATTGATATAACCTCATTTTAACACTAAAAACCCTAATCCTGGGGGTGACATGAATTTAACAATATTGGTAAAGGGTTAAATGCTTTTCAGATCATGACAGTAACTTGATTGATTGATGTCCAAGAATTTTTTTCCCAATACAATTGATAATGATAATTTGAAGCTCACCCTCAGGCCCTCTGTTGACAAGGGTTACAAATTTCATATTTTGCATAGATGTTTCTAGTCAGAATTTATTGAAATTGGCCAAGCGATTCTAGAGAATTATAAGTGAAAATGTTAAATCAAGGCGCACGACGACGGACGAAAACAGAAAATAATAGATCATTCGATGTGCCTTTGGTGCCCTTAAAAAAGCACTTTGTTTTTAAATCTATTGTTACATTATAGGAGTACAAAAACAAATGATTGTTATAGATGGCATACAGTATGTTTTCAGTTTCTAATATAGTGCATTTTAATGTCTCATTTTCCCTCAGCATAATAAAAATATTTGCAGATAAATTAAGGTTAACTTTGAAGTTAATCCCTTTTCACCTATGACAGCTGGATCTTGTTTTGTGTCAAAACGCTTCGCTGATTAAAGATTTCTTCTTGTTTATAGTGCAGTGGACTGGGAATTTGTAACCATTGGTGACGAGCACTTCCTAATCGTCTCAAATGCGCAGAATCGCGCGCTGGAAGGTGATCACCTGACAAGTATCTACAAATGGCGGGGTGTAGAAAAGTTCGTCCGAGTTCACCAGATGGACGTTTTACCAAACGCGGACTGGGAGATATTCACATACAAAAAAGACGTTTATTTTCTATACTCTAATGCAAAAGGCAAAACTTCACAGGTTTTGAAAGCATATTTTATGCCACCTTGATATTAAACACTTATCCAATGGTTGTGAGTGGGATAGCTCTTTTATCAAACCCGCGACAGGGAACTATTCCCCGAGGGCTTGCCCGAGGGGACTAGTTCCTGTCAAGGGTTTGATAAAAGAGCTATCTCACTCACAGCCAGTGGATAAGTGTTTTATTATACTGATGTATATTATAATTTCATAGGTTTGAATTTACTTTGGTGTTAGATAATACTGCGAGAATAAGCTGAAATCCTGATGACGTCACAATGCTACATAAGTCATTATGACATCATCAGGCTATGGATTTAACGCTGGAAATTTAAAATTGGCGTCAAAAATTGCATGGCGAGGTGTGGGTAGCAAAAACTATACCCCGGGGGTATAGCTTTCTATGGGGGGAAATTTTCAACTATGAGGAATAGTTATTTTACCCTCTGAACTTTATATAGGAAACATTTTAACAGAAGTATAATAAACACATATACCATCGTATGTCTCCAGCCACCGTTCCATGCATTATATTAAAGGAACGAGATTCTTAAGCAAAAGACTGTGCAATTAATGAGAAAAATACCTCAGCGCTAAATAAAATTCATTCTTAAATTGCTTTGAATTATTGAACTACCTGTTGGACCGATTGTGCCTCTGAAGATTAGATTTACGTAAAAATAGAGATGTTGTTTCGCTGATACGATTTTATCAAGTGAAACAAATGGTTTCAGGTATTGAATGCTTTAAATATTGATGTTTATTTATTTTTCATTCATAGGTATTAAGATGTTATATACATTTGTTCCTTTTTATACTTTTGTATGCTTAATACTCAAATTATAATAAAAGTTTGATTACACTACGTTGTTAAAATTTTCATACCAAATTAAAATTGTCGAAAACATTTATCTGTTGTATACCGGTATGTCGGCATTGCAAGAATGCTAGACATCTTGGCGATAAATTCTGGCTGGACACCTTGTCATTTGTGAACATCGTCTTATGATGAAAATAAACAAACGATGTGTTAAAGGTCATTGGAACACGAATTAAGATCAACAGTGTGTCAAGTGTATCCGCAGGACACTTAATCGAACACAACCTTACAAAGCAAAGGAAAAGAGTGGTCACCTAGACGATCATTAACCCACACCAATTCACGGGTCCCAGGGGGAATCGTGACTTCTTTCTTGCCATTCTGTTTCATCCTTTGCTCTTTCATACCATCTTGTGTGAAAGGATTTCACAAAGGCAAAGGCTTATCCTTTCATCATAAGTCTCAAAACCTAGTTTATATTGACTAATCGCTCAGAACACTGATGCTGGCGACAAGAAAGACCTTAATTAGAACCATTCAGCTAATTTTTCTTTACTTTCATATCAAACATTTAAGGACATAACTTTGAATTAGACACTTATTTCTTTGCATGAACTAAAGAAAAAGAACACAACACACCTCATTTCAAAGTTTTTTTCCGATAGTTTTTCATCTGATAAAGCATTGAGAAAAGAATTTAGAAATAGAAAATTTCAATAGAAACATAACATTAAAATGGTTTTTTTTAAAATAATATTTTAATATTTTTATAAAAACCATACAACAATATATGCTAGTATGCATAGTTTTGTTGGGGAAATTATTAAAGGAATCATAGTTAAGGGTACAAACAGTGTGAATCTTTTACTGGAAGGACACAACCTGGGCAAAATTAATTAGAGATTATTTTATGAAATTATCTGTTTGTATTTTCAAAGAGGAGACTATCTAACATATAGTAAATGTCGCCACATCATTTCTGAAAAAAAGTTTGAGAATTATGTCTGAAACGATTGTTTCTTTTATTTTCATGTCATATACATTTTCATGAATATATATTGATTTCATATGGTTCATTCCTTATTTGTTTGCCTGTTGGTGTCTGTTACATTTATATTTATCAGTAACTTTAAAAAAAGAGATTTTATATGAAATAATTTCTTAAGATTGTTTTACACAGGTAAATTATTTACAAGTTACTAGCACTTGAAAACAGATAACCCAATGAACAGAATGTTGTATCATTTAGTTTTCCTCCAAATATACATAAATATTTTATCGGTTTCAGTCAAATATAATATTTGACCACCAGTGGTCACACCACCAACAATATGCCTGATATGTACATTTGTTTTATCTTCTATCCAGTCTTTATTAAAATCAGGGAAAATGAGCAGAATGTTTTACAAAACTTGACAGTTCTATGAATATAATAGCAATTTCACACTTATAACATCTTTAATTCGAGAATGGACATATACACGTGTAGATTTCTGCCCTCTGGCACATACTATGACAATAAATTGTATGATGGAGAGCTTGTTATCGTGTCCAAAATTGTTGTTCAAAAAGTTGAATATGAAATTTAAGAATCAAATATTCTATTTTGAAAATGATAATATATGTTCAAAGTAATAATGTTTCGTGCTAATTATTATGTAGAAAAAAAACAAGATAACGCATTTTCAAATTTAACTTTAAAATCATTCTTTTTTTTTATAGTTAAAAACAAAATCCTGAAACTTCAAAATCATTGGGTTTTTTTTATTTTGTTCACAAACATTGATTTAATTTACGCTGGTTTATCCAAATACGTCCTTAAAACTTTTTATTAGATACTTAATTAATACTGTGTTTATTGATATTTTAGGTATGCAGTTGCTTAATTGAAAGTTCATTTTCAATTTAAATTTCAAAATATGATTATCATGTGAAGTTTTTTTTTAGTTTGATAATTTAAGAATTTTTTTTAAAAATATATTGATTTTATCATTTCAAAAAATATATATAGTGAATTTACAGTCCTAATTAACGTTGAATTTTTAGAGATAAATTTTAAAATCACTTAATGTTTGATTTATTTAAAATTGGGATTATTATTTTTAATGTATACTTTTTTAGACTAAATAACTAATTAAGTACTTATTCTAAATTCGAGTGACATTGATAAAATACGTGTACTTTTGTCATAAGTTATTAAATTGATTTCATGTAGATCTACAACATATCAAAATTTGGTAGATGAAACATATGGAAATAATAAATACTAGTAGTATTTAAGTTCAAAATCCACTAAACAATACAAAATAGGAAACAGAGCAAACATACGGATCTCCAAATCATCAGAGGTGGGAACATGTGCCATGGAGGAGTGAGCATCTCCGGTCGACCAGTTACACCCCTGTGTTTTCCTTGTCATGATCGGGAAAAAACGGAAAAATCCGCCGTCAATCATAAATAATGGACTAACACTTAGTATGAAAAACGCATTTGACTTAATGATAAATTTTATTTGCTGACAAGGTCATTGTATCGAGCATAGAGCTTACGAATTGATGACTTTAAACGAGACTGTTTCATCAACTTGTTTGTCAATAATTTTACGTTTATATATTCCTACAATATGAGGAGCACATGGTGGGTCAGACCGATTGCCGATTGACTAGGGATACTTCCTCTCCCTGGCACGTGATCCCACCTCTGATGCTTTAAGAGGCCTGTGTTTGCTCTGTTCCAAATCTGTGTTGTTAAAAATACCTGAGTTATAAAACTGTTGCCGAAATATTTAAAGTTCATTTTAAATAATGTTATTATGATACATTCTAAAAATAATGTCCGACATACAAGATCTAAACAACGGAATAAATATGGAATCAAATATTGGACAGTTATATAAACCAAAATGAGTCGATCCGAACAATATGTCAGTTTAGACCTTTTCGAAATATGAAAACACAGTTTTTGTCTTTCAGTCTGTTTGTTTGTCTACAAAGTCTGAACAATCTG
>NW_026925705.1:0-17500 GCF_032062105.1 Saccostrea cuccullata
GCCTGCTGAAATTCTTGTTTCATCAACTTCTTTGTTAATAATAAACCTCGTTTTAGAAATTGTTCATACGTAGAGCATGCTCTTGCGTATCTAATCAAATGGGATATGTAAACTCCGTGTGCAGGTGATGAAGGTATATTACTACATAAGTATATAAGGGAAGTTGACGATAGAAAAGTTAAAGTCATCAAGTTTATCATAGAGCTTGGTTGTTAGATTACGATTAACGTCTTTTTCAAGTAAAATATGCAAATATGAAACAGATGTGTCAGACTCTCTGGTATACCTTAATAATTGCGTTTATTCAAGAAGAATCGTTATTTTCAATTTGTTATGTAATTCTCAATTTGGTTAACTCCGTTTCAGAAAACGGAAAACGTTACATGCGTTTTATACTGTTTTAAATGTTCATCTTTACACATGTACATTGCATGCATCGCATCTCGTTCAAATTCATATGAAACTAATTAAAACTGTATGCATAAAATTATTTTAAAAGATTTGTTCTTATACATGACTTACTGAAAATATCATATAAGACATATATGACTGATGTTCAATAAATTGTGAATGATTATTTTTGTTATTGTTGTTTGAAACATCAATTGACATTGACAAACGTTATACATGTACTCCCATCATTCAAAAATTCATCTTAAACTTCACTTCTAATTAAAGTCAAAGGCCGGTACCATCCAGTATACTTGTATTTTTCTCGCTACTAAGCAGTTTTTTTTTTATAAATGCGAATCTTCTTCGATTTCAGACTTAGGAGCCCTCCGACCGCCTCAAGCAATATATAAAGTTAAGTACACTGGCGGATTTAGAGGGGGGCCCGGGCCCCCCTTTTTGTGTCCAGAAAAATACACAATATTTGATAAATCAATGATATTTTGGTGTGACTGTAGGCCCCTACCCTGACCTCAAACTGGTCAGCCCCCCCCCTTTTCTAAATTTCTGGATCCGCCACTGAAGTATACCAGAAGCTTAATTTTAGCACTACGATTGTTAATTCCATTCACCCTTCACCTTCACCATCTTTGATTTAAATTCAGATTACCTTGCCTTTGGATCACAAGTGCTTGAGGACAGACCCCCCCCCCCCCCCCACCATACACACATAGAGTAGACCCATGGCAGAGGATTGTTTCTGTCCTCATGCTCATGTTCTTAAGATCTATTACATTATCTTTAGTTTATAGAACGTAAAAGGCTATTTTAACATAAAAGATGACGAATAACTGAGTTTTGTGGTATTATCGTGTATAATACTTGTTATCAAGCATTCAGAATTGTTATATATATAACTACATGTATTACACTTACGAGGGTTTTCCCGAAATTCCGTAGACAAGCGTCGTTTTACAATTAATTGAAGCCACTGAGAAATTAAGCTTTTATTAATCAAAGAACACATCATTTTATTCAAAATATATTAAAATATGAAATATTTTAAGAGTTTAATTGATGTACTAATTAAAGATATCTTGTATTAAAAATCGGGAGACGGCGCAATGTCAAAAACAACAAAATAGAATAATCAAGAAGAATTTATAATTGTTAAGTAAATATGTTTTTTTTAAAAATTCGGGGAAAAATATATAGAGAGGTTAATAATTGTAAACTTGTACGCTTAAAGATAATTAGACGTGCATGTTTCTAAAATATATCTGTTGAGATTGTAATGACGTACAAGAATTTCGAGCATATTATCTTAAAAAAAAATGACGTAATTTTCGTTTATGACGTTTCCGTAAGTAATGACAGATACCTAGTCCGAAAAATCTGACGTTTTCTTGTTTTTTTTTTTTTTTTTCTTGTTTTTTTTGTTTTTTTTTACGATTTTTATATTTTACATGCCAGGAAAACCTGGCACGTAAAATATCAAAATCGTAAAAAAGCCTGGAAAACGTCCGATATTTCGGACTAGCAGATACCTTGAAAATTGCTTGTTTATGTGAAGACGACGATTTGTTGCTTATGTCTACACTTAAATAGGACGATGCGAAAAGACAACAACTAAATTAAAAAAAATTATCCGAGGAAAAACTTTAGCCTATTCATTCTTTCGAAGATTTC
Source organism: Saccostrea cuccullata (assembly GCF_032062105.1). Classification (NCBI taxonomy): domain Eukaryota; kingdom Metazoa; phylum Mollusca; class Bivalvia; order Ostreida; family Ostreidae; genus Saccostrea; species Saccostrea cuccullata. The sequence goes on from NW_026925705.1 coordinate 2,080, forward strand.
GGAAGATTGACACTTCTCGTCTATGCGAGGCATTGTCCCTTCCATCCAAATTCCTATGCTCAAAAGGTACTCGAGTGTCTACTACAGAGGGTATCTTGATACTGCTTCGACGCTTCTCTTATCCAAATAGGCTAGATGATATGAAAACACTGTTCAATCGCTGAAAATCAGAGCTTTCTTACATCTCAAACACTGTTTTGGATTATTTGTACTACATGCAGACATTCGGGTAAATTTTGTGACCTAAATCAAAGTTGGTTGGACGAAGTTCTCCTTCAAATATACGCTGATGCCATATCATACATTGGTGGACCACTTCCCAATTGCTGGGTCTTCCTAGATGGAACAGTAAGACCAATATGTTGACCGTCCGTCAAACAAAAACTTTTATAGTGGGCATAAAAGGTTGCAAGGCTTAAAATTCTAGTCTGTAGTGATACCAAATGGTTTAAATGCAGACATGTAAGGCCCTATAGAGGCTAATCGCCACGATTCTGCCATGTTAAGAATGAGTGAACTACATGTATTGCCGAACTTGAACAGCATACGACAATGATTGACGGCATTGTGTTTTCTCTTTACAGCGACCTCGCTTTTCATTTGCGATTGCACCTAGTCACGCTTTTCAAAGGAGATAGCTGTTCTCAGCAATCAGGAGAAAATATTTAACTGCAGAATGTCTAAGCTCGTCGCACGCGTGCTGCAGTGGATAGAGCGTCTGCTCTCGAGTCGGCTCGAATTAAGGAGTCGATCCTTACATCGCGGGTTCGAATCTTTCTGTGGGACGTGGATACCGGTCCTTCGGATGAGACCGTATAAACCAGGTCCGGTGTCGCAGTAGGTGCTGACACGAAAAAGATCCCTCACTGCTCCGAGCAGTGCCGAGCAGAGGACAAAATTTTTAGCTCTCCACCAGCAAGTGGTGGTGTCCCTATATGAGTGAAAAATTCTCGAGAGGGACGTTAAAAACATACAATCAATCAATCTAAGCTCCGCATTCGTGCTGAATGGACCTTTGGAAAAATTCTCTCTGTGTTTGCTTTCGTTGACTATAAGAACAAACAGAAACTATTTTTACAACATGTGGCTAAATATTATTTAGAAGCATCATTACTCAATAATTGCCACACCCGTTTGTATGGAAGTATATCGAGCATTTTAATCTTTCACCTCCTACACTAGAAGAATACATGTCATAAAGCACTGTGCACTCCTCCGTGGCACCTGATCCCAACTCTAATGTTTGGAGGTCCATGTTTGCTTTGCGCCTAATTTGTATTGTTTTAAGGACTTTTGATCTTGAATACTGTTCGTTATCTCCCTATGTTTCATACTTATTTCACAAGCCGTTGCATGGTAACATTTGATCTGGTATTCATTCTTGACAAAAATGTGTGTGTTTAGTTTTTCTGGTGAATAAGAGGCTGAAAAGTAGCCGATGAAAATTATGTTAGAATTTTTTTTCAAAATTTTTAAATAAAAGCATTATTTAAACATTTAGCTACCCAAGTTATAAAATACGTATATGTAAATGCGAAAACATTGCTTGCTGTTTTTGAAATGTTAGAAATATCAATTAAAGCATATGCTACAAAATTGAAAGTATTTTATTTAAATTTCGATAAACTTAAAGTGTTTAAACACATGCTTTCCTACAGGTCGACTCTATACTTTAAAGTTTGAAGCCTTTCATTTTCTCAAGTTCAAACCTCTCCTTCTCCAAATTCAGAAGCTCTCGAGGAAGTGACAGTTCCTCATCTCTGGATTGTTTTTCCGTCTCCACCTTTTTTTTTCCAATAGGATATCACACTTAAGAACACTTTCTATAGGCAATTTACTGTTATTTCGCTTGTCCCCGTTACATGTATTCAAAGAAAGATAACTCTATAATGTATCATTTACTGTCTCATACGTCATTCTGTGTACTACGTCATCAGTATGGTTGTAGTTAAATAAATTATGAACCCCTAAGTACGTGTTTATATCTGGGGCAATGTATGGATCGGTATCCAGGGTTAATTGTAATAAACTCCAGGGATACGACATTTATTTGCGACGAAGATATTAGACTACGCAAGATGGCGGAAGGAGGAGTGGTTCATCTGTCAGATTTGGGTGAATTTCTCAATTTTAGTTTGAACGGCGACATCAACACCATGGGCTTCCGGTGGAAGAAATGGCTACCGTCCTTTGAATTTTTCGCAGAAGGTAAAGGGGTAGTTTACCCGAAACAGTTGACATCACTTAATATTACGTACATCATGCAGGTCGTGTAGTTCAAGATATTTTCTTCAGTATTGAAATACCTGATCCAGACGAAAATAATGCAGGAATGGAGAACGTGTTCAAAGTTGCTGTAAAAAAAATATGAACATTTCACACCGCGTGTAAACGTTACGTATGAAAGATCTGTTTTCAGGTCTATCAGTCAACTTCAAGATGAATCGATTGATAAATATACTACGAGTCTCAAAAAAATGCACAATATTTAATTTTGGTGATGCAAGTGAAATGATACACGTGATCAGGTAATTGAAAAGTGTACATCACATAGACTCCGCAGGAAATGACTGGAACGCACTGACGTAAACCGGACTATGTAATAAAATTAGAACAGACAATAGAAATCGCAGACATGCAAGCAAATGCTATAGAAAATGGAATTTCCGGGAATACTCAGGAGAGAACAACTACAGGTGATCAAGGGCATTGCGCATCATCAGTAAAAAAGAGTTACACTAAGAAATCGACTGTTCGTTCACAAAAGAAGACATGTTTGGCATGTGGTAGAGTGGAAGTACAGATTGCCTTGCAAAAGAAAAAAAAATGTCATACTAGTAAGAAAGGTCATTGTGCTCAATGGTGCAGGTGTAAAACACATTCAAAGGACTTCAAAGGAAAAGAAAAGAGAAACAGAGTTATATGAAACAAGTGAATGAAACCCCAAATGAGAATTCTGAAGAATTGGAGGATGACTCTGTTTTTACTATTTCCAACACTATTGTTAACAAAGACAGTAAAATTAATATTGAAGTTGGAGGTGTTCAGATCTCAGCTACTAGTATCATTGATTCCGGTGCTTCCTTAATATCCTTAATCGACGTTTATGGGAATATTTGAAGAAAAAGAAAATAAGCTGTACTTCACAACTGACCAAGTCAGACCAACATGAAATTGTATGCATATAAGATTCGCAATTCATTGACCGTAGCAGGATGTTTTACGGTTCAAGTGACTGTGATAGTGACAAGTCGTTGCAAGATGTTACCTTTTATGTGATAGATGGATTGATTGTATATTGTTTAACGTCCCTCTCGCGAATTTTATACTCATATGGAGACGCCACCACTTGCCGGTGCAGAGCTGCAAATTTTGTCATGTACTCGGCACTCAGGGCCATTGCGCAGGAAGTGATCTTTTTACTGCCAGCACCTACTGCGACACAGGACTTCGGTTTATACGGTCTCATCCGAAGGACTGGTCTCCACGTCCCACAGTGGGATTAGAACCCGCGACGTAAGGATCAACTCCTGACTTCGCGACTCTAGAGCAGTCGCTCTAACTACTAGCCATGGGACTTGTTAATTTCAGTGCACGATTCATACCCAATTTAGCAACAATGGCAGAACCACTAAGACGACTAACAATGAAAAGGAGTAAATGTCAGTGGAAACGTGAACAGGATGATGCTTTAAAGAAATTGAAAGAGTTGATGGCTAAGACATGTTCATAAGCTTACTGGTATTTTGAACCTAAGGCTATGACCAAGGTTGTCGCAAATGCATCACCAGTTGGACTTGGTGCAATCTTGATCCAACAACAAGGCAAAAACCAGAGAGTTTTATGTTATGCAAGCCGTAGTTTGTCCGATGTAGAACGCAGGCATTCACAGACTAAGAGGCGCTCGCTCTAGTTTGGTACTGTGATAGATCCATATGTACCTCTTATGCAAGGAATTTGAACTTTTCACAGACCATAAACCTTTATAATTTATAATCTCTCCAAGATCCAAAGCTTATGCTCGTGTTGAGAGATGAATTTTGCACTTACAGTCGTACAATTACAGTGTCGTGTATATACCTGGTCCACGAAATGTTGCAGATTGTCTATCAAGATTACTTCACAAAGCTGACAACAAAAACCTCACATGATGAAGCAGAGCAATACATCTGTTTAATTTCTAAGGAGCTGCACCTGTTGCCATGAAAACCCGTGAAACTGAAAGAACGTCATCAGAAAACGGTAAACTTGAACAAGTGAGGAAATGTCTAGTCACAAGGAATTGGAACAAAATAACTTGTAAGCAATGCTTGCCGATTAAAGATGAATTATGTGGTATTGGACATTTAGTTTTGAGGGGAACCAGAATTGTGATTCCTGAAGTTCTCAGAGGGAAAATACTGTCTTTGGGACATGAAGGTCATCTTAGTATTGTTAGGATGAAACAACGCCTGAGATCGAAACTATGGTGGCCAGGCATTGATAAAGATATAGAAAGACATTGTAAATCATGTTATCGACGTCAGTTGGTAGCTAAACCAATGAATCCAGAACAATTGCACAGGACTGAGTTACCCTCACAACCATGGCAGGATTTGGCTTTTGACGTCAGGGGATAGTTTGTTTGTACTTGTGGACTATTCCTCGAGTTGGATGGAGGTGACCATCATGAAATCGACAACAAAAGACAAAGTGATCCAAAGTTTGAAAACACTTTTGTCACACATGGTTTTCCATCTTCAATTAGGACCAATAATGGAATGAATTCAAGGAGTTTTGCCAGGAGTACGGTGTATCTCACCGAAAGACAACACCATTATGGCCTCAAGCCAGTGAGAAATTAGAGCGTCAAAATAGTTCTCTACTTAAAAAAAACTCAAAATAGCTCAAGTCGAGAAACGAAACTGAAAGGACGAATTGCTTACATACCTTATGATGTATAGATCCATACCACACACTGACTGGCACAAGTCCCTCCAAAATGTTATTTGGAAGAACAATCCGTACCAAGCTACCCAAATTAAGTCAACTTCATGGTACCTGTCCAGCAATTTGTGATCGAGACAAGGAAAAAAAGGAGAGAGGCAAAATATACACCGGCACAAAGAGAAATGCACGAGAAAATGATCTACAGGAAGGAGGTCTTGTTTTGATGAAACAATTAAAAAAACCTGCAAACCGAGCACACACGGATGATGGCTGGTGCTCCATCTGGAAGCCAGTTTCGTCAGCATTCCAGACGGCTGCAGACTTGCTTTGTATATTCAAATCAGTTACGATCTTTGACAGTGTGTCAAAATAAGATTGAACTACAGACGGATTCAACATCCGTGATCGCACAACTGATAGTTTCAAGGGCCTTTTAATGCTAAGTGACGGGTGTCTTTTTCGCAAACCATCGAACCAGTCTTTGCCTGGTATACCTCCTTTAAACGGTGTGGTGATTTTCAGCTTGTTTACTAAACGCCCAGTTTTGACTAGTAGTTGTTGCCTGCTCACCCCAAATCCCATGGAAGCCGCATTTTCAACTTTTTTTTTACCACCTCCTTTTCGAGTTTGGCTGGTAGCGCCGGGGGGCGATCTATTGGAGCGTCAGGAACCACTCTTTTAGCTAATCTCTCACTCAAAGTTGTTTTGGGAATTTTGAACATTTTACTTGCTTTTCCCAAACTTAACCCCCTTTTACTGTGTAGCAGATTTCACTTTTGGCTTTCCATAATATTAAAGGTATTCAGATTAATACAACTCTATCGAGAGATATATTTTGGCTATCGGTGGTCAATTATCAGTCAAGCATGGAAAGTATCTATTGGTCACTTTCACTTCTTTTATTCTTTTGGCTATTTAAATCATGACAAACTTTTATATAATTAGTAGTGAATCTACTCACTGACTAGGTCTAGGGTTGACACCTTTTCCACCTGAATCAGGTACTACATGCTTTTTTCATTATTGCATGTTTTTTTGTATAATTAATTGTTGAAACATTACAAATTGTTTTATTTAAGGAAAGTTAACCTTGGTCCAGAACAATTATATTTCGGAACGAACCTGGGTAAAAAACGAAAATATATTTTAGAGCGTGAATTACAACTCCTACAGAATGGTGCCGTGACCAGGATCAAGTTCTTAACTTTCCTTCAATAAAAACCTTGTCTATTACAAATTCAAAATGCAAAGAAATTTAGATTTGTTGCTTGTTTTGACGGCGGAAGTCCATCAGATAGCACACCTGCTCTAAAACCTGTTGCAGTCGAAACACATGAACTCCGTGTATCCAAGCGTTACAAATTAATTGACTTGGAAAGCCCTTTGTTTGACTCCAAGTATGACAAAACCTTTAAAAGTTTAAATCCCGAACCATGCTCACCCCAAACCTCGTGTTTTTCGCCACCTTTGAATTCAAAGAAGGGTAGTGTTCCTGGGTCAAATAAAAGTGCTGAGAGTGAATCAGAAATGGAATACCTAAACACAGTTATCCGTGACCATGAACATAAATTTGAATCTATGCCAAACCGCTGAGAGCACAGAAAGTAAACATGGTTTATGGATGGAATCTTTATCAACAACTGAAATAACGAACTTGCAAACAAATGATCCATCTTTAAAGCCCATCATTGACTTAAAAAACAGAGTGCACAGAAAAACCCAATCGTTCTGTACTGTCGAATTCAAATACTGAAACTAAAATTTTATTTAGTATGTGGGACACTTTGGAACTAAAAGAGGGAATATTGTATCCCGTTAATTTTAACAATACTGGCAATAAAAATATCAGTTTGTAGCTCCTTTTGAATTAAGACAAAAGATTTTAGAACAATTACATAACAACAGAACTGCAGGACATTTGTACAAAGAGCTGTGAATAGCAAAGATTCAAATTCCCGACCTTGATCTGTATGTATTACCCGTGGTACTCCAAATCTAAAACAATCTTATCTGTCAAACATAGATATTACTGGGTTGATTTGAATGCTGATGATGGTGCTCACAATGCGATCAATGCACAAGACGAAAACCTGGTCCTGGTGTAGGTACATCTGAACTTCCATCTAGCAAAATTGGGTATCCCTTAGAAAGAATTGCAATAGATATTATGGGTCCCCTTCCAGCAGCCTCAAATGGCAATGAATATATTATGGTTGTTGGTGATTATTTCACTAAGTGGGAAGAGGCTTATGCTTTACCAAATCATACTGCGTATACAGTCGCAGATAAACTCTGCACCGACTTTTTCAGTAGATTTGGAATACATACAGATCAAGGTCGGGAATTTGAATCTTTGCTATTCACAGCTCTTTGTACAAATCTTGGGGTAGAAAAAACTAGAACTACACCCTATCACCCCCAATCCGATGGTATGATAGAGAGGTTTAACAGAACTTTGCAAGATATGCTCTCAGCTTTTGTCAACGAGAATCGTGATGATTGGGATGACCATTTGCCTTATTTTATGATGGGGTATCGTGCAACACTGCACAAAAGTACAAATTGTAGTCCAAATCTATTAATGATGGGTCGAGAATTGTCCCTTCCTATTGACATTATGATGGGTTTGCCTCCTAATACACCAGATGACAAATGTCCTGTTATGTACATAGAATGGTTAAAGAATACTATGAGAAATGCTTTCAATTTTGCACATACTCATCTTCAGTCTGCTCTCCAGAGACAAAAACTAGATCATGATATTAATGCCAAAACAAGACAATTCACTCCTGGAAATTGGGTTTGGAGATATTATCCCCCTAGTGCAGGACAAAAATTTGGTTTAGGATGGACGGGACCTTATCTCATTTTGGAAAAATATTCAGACATAACATACAAAATTCAGAAAAATGAAGCATCCTCATCAATAGTAGTTCATGTTGACCATCTCAAACCGTATAGAGGCAGAAATTCCTCTGAAAATTGATTACTATCAGATACACAAATTAGCTTAGAATCAGAGACTGAATTGTCTTTAGATAATAGGGATAACTCATGTGTAAACCCAACATCTGAATTCTCTCCCCGTAGAACTCGTTGTGGAAGACCCATTAAGCCTAGAGATGTATATAGTCCCTCATAAAGCGTTGTACATATCAGTAGTCTTAGAAAATTTTAGTTCAAGAGAACGTAAACTTTGAGTTATTGTTTGCATTTGTAGGAATATTTTATGATTACTTTGACTGTTATTTAATGTAACAAAGATTTACATATTATTTTATTGATATAAAACAATAACCCCTTTATAATTATTGATATATATTTCAAAATTATTGTAGGGCACACTGCCTTCCCAAGGCATGGCCTGTGAAGTAAACGACTGCGACCAATACCTATATCCCACTCTTCGTAAAGATATGCGCCACTGGCACAAAATTCATAAAGAATGTCATGAAATGTTGGAGTGTGAGTTGTGCCCTCGGAGATTCGAGAAATTATACTTTCTCAAGCAACATATACTAGGAGAGCATCATCTACATCTGGCCGCTTAGAAAGAGATGGCAGCTAAGGCTACTCGTGTTAATGTTAGAAATCCAATGTACCGAAGTCTTGGAGACATACTACCACCAATATTCTGGAGAAATTTCGATAACAAAGAAGAAAAGTAGATCAACAACAAAGTAGCGCTGATAGGAAATTAGCCGAAAAAAGGAAGAGAGAGCAACAGGTAGCCGAAAATAAATTTTAGTGGAGAAACATATTACCTGAGAAGGAGTGCAACACCAATCCCAGGGATGAAGTTGTTAAATTTGATGCACGTGGCAATGCCGAACTGAGGTTGAAAAGAAATTACTATCCAAAGAAAGAAAAACTTTTGATTACGTATAACGTCACGGCTGAAAACTTTGAAATTTAATTCTAGTAAAAGCTATGTAAACCCTCTAAAGTTACAGGTGGAGCCAGTCATTTTTAGCTCTACTGGTTAGAGACCAGAAGAGCTTATGTGATAGTAATGCGTCCGTCGTCCGTCCGTCTGTCTGTCTGTAAACAATTTTTCAAAATGCTACTCCTCCTACAGTTTTGGTCTGATTTCAATATAACTTGGTACAAACGTAGACTACACTAAGATACATAATTCTATCTATCGGTTTATGATTTCGATGAGCGGTGTTGCCGTGGTTACTAAAAATAGAAATGTCTGTGAAATTCTTTCTCAATGCTACTCCTCCAGCAGTTTTGGTCTGATTTCAGTATAACTTGGCACACAAGTAGACTACACTAAGATACATAATTCTGTATATTGGTTTTTGATTTCGATGAGCGGTGTTGCCGTGGTTAATAAAGTTAGAAATTTCTGTGAAATTCTTTCAAAATGCTACTCCTCCTACAGTTTTGGTCTGCTTTCAATATAACTTGGCACATAAGTAGACTACACTAAGATACATAATTCTGTTCATCGGTATTTGACTTCAATGAACGGTGTTGCAGTGGTTACTAAAATTAGAAATTTCAGTTAAATACTCTTAAAATGCTACTCCAAATACAGTTTTAGTCTGATTATAATATAATGTAATATAATTTATTGCTGTTTTAAAGTTTCAATTTCCATCTGCTTATAAGTACTTTTCTCTTCCTTTGCTACAAGTACAAACCAGTAGAGCTTCAGTCTCGACAGAAACTTCTGGTTATATATAACAAATCATATTTTTGTACATATATATTTTTGCTAATTGTATATCTATTGTATATTTAAAAGTATATACTTTAATGTTGTTGATATTATTTATTAATTGTTAAAATTTATTTTTGAATATATTTATTGAATCTTTTTTCAAATATAATATATACATTTATTTATAAAGATTATAAATTATAATTAATAGGTGTCTTGAGTAAATATTTATTAGTAAATGTAAACATTTCCTAAAATTTTTTTTTGGGGGGGGGGGGGGGAGTGTAGTAGATTTCACTTTTGGCTTTTCATAATATTAAAGGTATTCACATTGATACAACTCTATCGAGAGATATATTTTGGCTATCGGTGGTCAATTATCAGTCAAGCATGGAAAGTATCTATTGGTCACTTTCACTTTTATTCTTTTGGCTATTTAAATCATGACAAACTTTTATATAATTGGTAGTGTATCTACTCACTGACTATGTCTAGGGTTGACACCTTTTCCACCTGCATCAGGTACTACATGCTTTTTCATTATTGCATTTTTTTTTTGTATAATAAATTGTTGAAACCTTACAAGTTGTTTTATTTAAGGAAAGTTAATCTTGGTCCAGAACAATTATATTTCGGAACGAACCTGGGTAAAAAAGGAAAATATATTTTAGAGTGTGAATTACAACTCCTACAACTGCATCTAAAGCTTTCTCAATGTCCCCAGGACTGTAATTTTGGTACACCCCCTTTTTAACATATTTCCGTGGCATGTCTGCAATTAAAAGACAAATATTTCACTCTGTACTTACAAGAATAAAAATTAGAATATATTCTGTATCGTTTGTGGTCGATAATTAAGTGTACGAGTTGTCCTTTTGTAAATTCAAGGAACAACTTGTTTGGAAAAGTCACTTTACGCATCCATTATGGAGTGTGGGGTGAAGTCGATCAGGTAATTTTCAGTATTTATTTTGTTTTAAATATAATTCTTAAATTAGATTTAAGTTTTTTCAGCATCTTTGTCATGTTTTATGCAAATATACTTTAATTTTATTGGAGAAAAAAAATTATACTTACCAGAAAATCTGTTTGTACCGAAGTACCTAATAGTTTGTCTGCTTTGATGTTTCGCTTTCACTTTGATGTTTTGGTGACGTCACACAGGTTTTCATGTGTTTTTACAGATGGTAATTTTATTGATTTTATTATATTGGACACAAATAATTACTGAATTTTTAAAAAAAGATAAAGGTACAAATAAACATAAAATAAGACAAAAAATATTTTTAAAATTTTAATCATAAAATAAGACAAAAAATATTTTTAAAATTTTAAAAAACTCTTAGGTGTTAGGATTTGCCCCGTCAGTCGAAATTACCCGGATTGACTCTAAGTATGGTAAAGACAGACGCGCGAGTGACAGGAAGTTGAATCGGATTTGAACGAAAATGAATCCCAATATATGGCATGCCTCGGCATAAAATGCGAGAAAATTTCAAGTATTTGCGATGAGTATTTGCTGAGAAAACTTTGAGGAAAATTTTGTTACGGACAGACATGGGTAAAAAGTATACCCCCCTCTCCTTCGGAGCGGGGGTATATTTATTGAACTAGAAAAAGGAAGGGAATGTAGTGTATTCCAAGAAAGATAACTCTATGATGTATCGTTTACTGTCTTATACGTCATTCTGTGTACTACGTTATCAGTATGGTTGTAGTTAAATAAATTGTCCTAAGCATGTGTTTATAGCTGGGACAATGTATGGATCAGTATCCAGGGTTATTTGTGATAAACCCCAGGGATACGACACTCTTTTAAGTAAAAAATCAGAACAAAATTATTAATATGAATATATATATATCAACAAGTGTAAATAATTTTTTATTCAAGAGAACTTTTTTCGTGTAATTACACGAGAGTGTGCTCGCAAAAAATTTCATTCTCGTTAATTAGTTTTGCTAAAGATTATATATAGAGCAGTTACCACAAATTCGCTTCAAATGAGTAAATGTCTGTCTTGTGAAAGTAAGGTTCGCTAAAATTATTTGATCATACATAAAGATTGTAAACACACCACTTCAAAGTTATATCAGTTAAGGGATTTTCATATCAAAAGCTAGAGTTAATTTACCATAGAACAGAACTATATAAATAGCAACTTTCCCAGAGATTTATCATTTATCATATATGAATTTAAGTCAGAAGAACATGTAAACAAATGTTAATAGATTACACCATTAACTCACTCTCTCTCTCTCTCTCTCTCTCTCTCTCTCTCTCTCTCTCAGAATAAAACACACTACTTTTGGATGGTGTCGGGTTCTCTTGCGCGCGTTTCCTAAGATCCTTGCACAGGGTCTCCTCTTCCCGTTTTTTCTCTTCTTCCTTGTTCGCTTATTCTTTAACTTCATCCAAAAGAATTTTTTCTTCTCCATACGTTTCATCTACACAGATCTAAAATTAAAAAAAAATATTGACAAAAATGTGATGTGTTAATGATTTAAAATAAAAGTCTAATAAAAGAATGAATTCAAATTCAAGTGAAAGAAACAGACAGATTAGATACGTATGATTTCTCAAGTTCTTTAATTACAGGTGTAAAATCACCAGGAATATGGACAAGCTTATTACATAACAACAACGTAAATGCTTAATTAAGATAATTTGGTGTAAACTTTTTGAAAGATGAACTGTTAAACTTCTTCCTTTCCTCTATATAACGAACAGTTCTTTTTCTAACCCTCCGTGCGTCGATATTCAGCAGGGAAAGAACTGTTGAGATTGCTGCTCGCTTGCATCTTTCTTTGAAAGGATTCCTGCTGAAGTTAGAACAAGAAAAAAAATTATTTACTAAATAACCAAAACTAAAAAAAGTTATATTTTTCTCGTATTAGAATAAGCGATTGTAAATAGATAGTTTTCGATGGGCCTAAATTTAGCAAAAGTTACCTCCCGTTGGCCGCCATATTGGAGGTCGACTCGGTGAGTTTTCCTCTTTGTCTTCCCAAGTTTAAGAAAATATAGTAGAAATATTTGGTGGAAAATCTTTATTAAATAATTTTTTTAGATAAAGGAGGCTTCCAAAAATTTATATACTTCATAAAAATAATGATTCCTAATTCAAAATCGCAAATATAAAAATTTAAAATTGGTTGAACAAAATATTAGCATTTGGACCTCCAGTATGGCGGCCAACGGGAAGTGACTCTTGCTAAATTTAGGTCCATCGAAAACTATCTATAAACATCTTGACATTTATGAAATCGATCCTTTAAAAAATTAAAATATAAAGTCCTTCACGGTAAATGCGGACCTGCTCTCCGCGCATGCGCAAAAATACTTCCGCAGGGCAAAGTTTCATTCTTTCGGTTTACTCAACTCGTTTACTTCAAGAATGGTGCGTAGTTGCAGTGTGTGTATGTGTACTAATCGAGACGATGCAAGAGGAAAAGAGAAGGGGATAAGTTTTTTCAGGTGAATTGAAGGGTATTTGCTTAATTTTTATCCAAAATTCATATCAGAAGCGTAGCTATATCTGGCCATATCAAAGAGGGCTTCATCAGCTCTGCATGTGAAATGATCGTACAATTCATTTCACTTTGTAAATTATATCTCGGATGACGTTTTTATGTTCCCCAAACGGAGTTTTGGGAACATATTGTTTTTAACTCTGTTTCTTATTATTATTATTCTTTTTTCTTCTTATTTCTTCTCCGGTACTTTTTTCCTAGCGAGTGTTCTCAGAAACTGTTCACCCAACTGAGCTAAAACCTTTTTTAAAAAAATTTCTTCAACACCATCATTATTGTCACTGCACTCTGCTTCCAAAAGTCCAGTATCTATAGCTAATGCTACATCTGTCTGCACCTCTTTGTCAACACATTTTACACATGTGTTCCCGCCAAATTTCTCTTCCTGTGATGAGTCAAGAGGCTGAAAATCCCAATCGCTCTGCAGATAGAAATGTTTTATGGCTTCCATTTGCATTTCACTCACATCCAAAATTAATCCGAGATTCCTCTGACTCTAACCCCTGCTTTTATATTTTGACTTGTGCGGGGGAGAGTCAGAGCGGACTCCATATTGAAAACTGGGAATCTGGCGAAACCACCTGGTATCGCTACTCTGCCTACCTTTACAACTTTATTTCGCGGAGCTAACTCCCGAGACGCGAGAAATCAGTAAAACAATTATTCACCTACTTGTTAATCGTCATAAATATTATGCCTTCGCCGTTTAAACGACCCTATCACCGAAAAATGAAGCATCACTTGAATTTGGTCGCCTCCTCGACATTCGACTTCTTTGCGCATGACGTCACACACAAATACACAAACAAACTATCACGTGAAAATATCATGTTTGGTGTTTTAAACCTCATATTAGGATAAAAGTCGTTTTTGACAGTTGCTTTCCTTATCAATCAATAAATAAAACATCATTATGTTATTTTATATGTATTTTCACAACACTTTCATATTTTTCCGAAAGCCCCACACGTGGTTTGAGCACGTGTTACTTTCAAACTGACTGGAATTTTGTGTATTTGTGTGCTGACGTCATGCGCAAAGCAGTCGAATGGCGAGGAGGCGACCTAGTTCGAGTGATGCTTCATTTGTCGGTGATAGGGCTGTTTAAACGGTGGAAGCATCCTTTTAACGACAATTAACAAGTAGGAAAATAATTATTTTACTAATTTCTCGCGTCTCGGGAGTTAGCTCTGCGAAATAAAGTTGTAAAAGGTAGGCAGAGCAGCGATACCAGGTGGTTTCGCCAGATTCCCAGTTTTCAATATGGAGTCCGCTCTGACTCTCCCCTGCACAAGTCACAATATAAAAGCAGGGGTTAGAGTCAGAGGAATCTCGGATTAATCCAAAATTAATCTCTGTCTTTCCCCCATTTTGCTTACGAAATAAAATAACACATTGATGGACTCTGATTACAGTGTAGGTACTAATTGATGCTGCTGTGTGAAGTCTAACCCCCCACATGATTAGATAGGTGAGAAGAGAATGGTTTATTGCTTTATGCAATTTTGTAACAGGGTCAAACGAAGGAGAATTTTATTTATATTATTTTTTTTTACTTTGTGGATTTTTTAAAGAAAAAAAAATTACTTTAAAATTGAAAATTAGATAAATATTTTTTTTCAAAATTTACAATATTTGTGAGGACTGATACACTAATTTCTATTTTTGTTACCTGTAACATGTACTATCCTCCCTTTGCCCCTGTAGAAAACCCACAGACAATTTAGAAGGTATTGTGTTACTGACAACCAATATATATCTATACAATTTTGCTCAGAAATATCAGAAATCTTGTATCGAATCATTAGAAATCATGGCAAAAAACGAAGAATCATCAAAGAAACGTCCACCAAATTTTAGGCTTGAAATTCCAGGTGATGGGGAATTTAGCAGTAAAATCCAAGGAAAACTGCAAAAGGTAAAAGCATTTCTCACTTCTAAGAACAATGCACCTGTAAACAATGCTGGAGTAATTGAGGAACTTTTGGACTTCTGGTTAAAAAAGCACTTGGAGGACCAAAGTGGTGAGGAGGATCAAATGCAATTTCCATAAACATATCTGCAAGTCAGGAAGAAGGATGTTAATCAGAAAATGATTGTTTGTGCAGATTCATCACTTCTAAATATATGTGAACTTTGTGAAGCTCATACAAAAACCTGCAGTGGAAAATTAAAATTTTTGAAGAAAACCATGAAAGGACATGTTCTATCTTTGCGCCTTCAATGTACCAAGGAAAAATTTCACAGTTATGCCTGGTCATCCTCACCATATTTACCTAATGATGAATA
>NW_026925705.1:22500-26642 GCF_032062105.1 Saccostrea cuccullata
CACCATGTACATGCATACACGTGCGTGTACGAATGCTGCAATCTGATTGGCTGAAACTTTAAACAGCTATAACTCCCTTGTTTTTCAAACAAACAGGAGTGGGATTTAGAACATAGATAGATGTAATGAACTTCTAGAAGAAGGTATGGTCACCATGCTCATGTATGCACGTGCGTGCACGTGAAATGAGTAAAATCAAAAATACACTTGATTAAGCGTATTTTTTTTAATACTTTTGGATTAAATACTTTAATATTTAGTATTTTAAAATATATAGATTGTGTAGACAAGATGATATGGTGATTACGCACATGCATTCACATGCGCACGCGTGCAATGATAAAAATTTGAATGAACTTGTAATACTTCTGGGTAAACGTTGTTAAAGTCTCAAAAATTAAGAGTTTGTCTTAATTAATGAAGCTTACAGGTAATATGGCACCAAAAGGGAGTTAGGGAGCGTTTGGGGAACATATTGTAACGGTCCCCGTTACAATTCAGCACTAGATTATTATTGTATTTATAATGTCAGAGTATTCAGTTTTTACACAGAGAGATAAAACAGAAACCGTAAACATTTGTTTCATACTTGGTATTTTACATGAAAGATGTTAATGGCAATGTAACAACCAAACTCTATGATAATCGGGATGACTCTAACTTTTCATCAACATATGCTTGATCACCTGCATACGGAGTTTATATTTCTTATTTGATTGATACATAAGGGCATGCTCTACGTATAAGCAATTTCTAAAACGAGGTAAATTATGGGCAATAAAGTTGGTGAAACAAGAATATCAGTAGTCTCGTTTAAAGTCACCATTTCATATGTTCTATGGTCGATACAACGACCTTATCAGCAAAACAATTTTTCATCCAGTCAAATGCTGACTGACATATTCATACTAACTGTTAGTCCCTTATTTAGAAACACTGATTTCCTGATCATGACTACGGGCTCACGGCGGGGTGGACCGGTCGATGCTCACTCTTTCATGGCACCGGTCCCTGCACGTTTGGTGGTCCGTGTTTGCTCTGCTCTTATTTTGCATTGTTTAGTGGACTTTTGATATTGAATACTGTTCTGTTATATTAATATGTTTCACATAAATACTCCAGATCATACAGTTTTTATGTCACATTTTAGTTCATTATAGCATGGTGATAAAAAAAAAATGCTGTCAATGCTATTTTTGAATGCTAGGGGAGACTGGTCGGCAGGAGATGCTCACTCGTTCATGGCACCTTAGGCCCATCTCCGATATATTAGAGGTCCGTGTTTGTTCTGCTTGTGATTTGTATTGTTTTAAAGTTTAAGCTTGAATACTCTTTGCTATATCCATATATTTCATGTATCATGATATAATTTATGTGTAAAATATTGACTGCCTATTGTTTGATCATTTTAACAAAGAGGTTTGGATTATTTTTTATTCTGTTACGACTTGCCGATCTGAAGAGGTGTGAAAAACTGAGTAACAAAAGGTCAGAAAATTTGCAATATATTTCTAGGTGTTCTCTGATATTTATTGTATATGAATAATCAGGTAACTTGTTTTAGAAAAGGATTTAATGGTCTTCCAACGCAGCTCATTATTCTTGAAAAAGCTAATATTTCCATTTGCGATGACCCAGTATAAATAATGATTTCTCCCTGATGAATTTTAACTGCGAAAATCTATTACATCCTGGTAAGCTCTAAAAAAAATATACAAGAATTGCACGCGGATAATACCTGGAAATTTTAGCTGTTTGATGTGACGTTTTAGGCTTAGTTCTGTCTTTATGGAGAACAATCACACCCATAAAAATCTCTTGCATGTAAGACCATTAAAGTTGAATCTGAATATTAAAAGGCATTGTTCCTTTTGCTCGTGAAACAAATTTTATACAATTTATTTTTTTTAATGATAGATCTACATGATCATTAATGAAAAAGTGAATAATAACCTTTAAACGCATTTCAGTACAATGTCATTTATTTGTTGAATCTTTTTTGTCCGTCGTCCAAACATCTCAAGAGCCCCGCGGCCGTAGATTAATTTCTGGTTTATATAGCTAAAGGTTTTCATTTTGGAAGACCACAGTCATTGTTAACTTCTGTTACGTTTTCAGTAAATTATAAGTCATAAAAGCTGTAACCTATCAAGAACTTCTTGTTATTTATAAAATTGTAGATTTTCTAAGTATTTGGAGAATATTGATTATGCAAATTGTAAATCTCTTTGGGGGCGTAAAATTGTCAATCGAAGCAACTCATTTCACTATCACATGATAAATCAATATGACTTATCAAGGTTTTGGTGTCCTTGATGAGATTTATAAAGTTTTTTTCCCTTATATATTCCTTTTAAACCTTATTACCGTTTGTGGTCACATGAATTGAAAAAAAATTGAATCTACAATACGTGAGAATGCTTCCATACGAACATGGATAATCATGGGTGTTCTTGGAGGTCCTTGTTCAAAACATCAGAGGTTGGATCAGGTGCATGAGAATTGAGCATCCCCCATTGTCCGGTCACACGTACCCGCCGTAAGCTCCGTTGAGAAATAACGTAAAATCTGTCGTCCATACAGTGTTTAAATTAACGCCAAACAATTAGTATGAAAAACGTCAGTCAGCATTTGACCTAATAATACACTGCATTTGCTGACAGGGTCATTGTATCGACCATAGAACTTATGAAATAATGTCTTTAAACGAAACAGTTGATATTCTTATTTCACCAACTTGTTTGTTAATGATAAGCATAATGATGGCTAAATCTGAAGTGACCTGGGAAGCTTACTCCGTCTTGATACCTTATGCTGATTCTTCTTATGAGACCTAATTTTTAAAGCAATCTTTGTTTTTTAACTTATTTATTGTTGCAATTTATTACAGCATTTTATGATCCTTTTTTTCTCAGGAATAATGAGGTCTTCTGCTAATTTTAATTTTAATTTTGAAATTCCAGTGTACACTTATGTATATTATGCTCATTTATTCCCTATTCTTTAATATTCTAAAGTAGTAAATGTAGAATTAATGAAAAGGTGTTTCTTTCAAAGAACAGGAAAATTCTTTCAATGGCCACCAACGACGTTAAATGGAGTTCGTTGTATTGCCTCTAATTTCATGATCCTTAGGTTCAGTAAGATTTTTCAGTGTTTATTATGCACTTTTCGCGTACATCAAAACATGAAATAACGAATCATCAGTGACATTCCATGGCAAGGCATCATTTGAAATTTACAGCTACATATGTATTCTTTGATAATGTTAGGTGTGTTTTGAAGTGGACTTCTTGGTTTTACATACACAGAGATCGCAGCACTCTTTAAAATTATATATAAACAATATGAACTTACTGTATGACACTATTCAGAAGGGGTCATTTTCCCTCACTTCTGTTTAAAAATAATCGGAATGATTGTAGATAGATTAATTATAATTCACTGTAGAAAAAGTGGTCACAGACCATAGTTATGACAGTGTAACCTTTCAAAGAATATTTTCATTCTTTTAGAGTAGAAAGTAAACAGAACTTTGCACCATACAAAACCACCACAATTATAACAACAACAACAAAACATATTTTGACGCATTTCTCATTTTTTGCATTTTTGTAAAGGTCACCACTAGGAAATGGAATACGTATTACGTCCAGTATTTTCTTACATGTAACAATAATTGAATCACTTTTATCATGATTTAAATTTTATTTGATCTAATTATGTTCCCCCAAACGGAGTTTGGGAACATATTGTTTTACTCGGTTTCTTATTATGTTTCCCAAACGAAGTTGGGGAACATATTGTTTTACTCTGTTTCTTATTATTATTATTATTATTATTTTTCTTCTGGGAAAATTTTGTCCGCGAATGATCTTGTAAAGTACACATCCGATTAAGGGGAAACCTTTTTAGGGTAAGTGGGCATGTTGTGTAGATGAGCGGAACGAAGGTCATTTTGCGCGCACGTGCTTGCAAGAGCGCGCACGTGCAACACGTAGAATGACCAATATACTTGAAATTGCCGTAACTTTTACATTTTCGATGTAATGCTTTGATATTTAGAATATATCAACATATATAAATGTAGATAAGATGACATTGTCAACATGCCATTTTGTGTGCACGTGCTTGCAAGAGCG
>NW_026925706.1:0-26678 GCF_032062105.1 Saccostrea cuccullata
TGCCGTTCAAGGGTCACAGGGAACAAAACTTTTTATTCTTTTTTTTCTTTTTTATCCCCTCGCGCAACTAGTTGCGGAGGGGATATAGCATCGCGAATGTGACAATAATCATTTGTGGGCAAGATTGACAGAAAACCTTTGCATTAACCATTTTCAGCGTTTACATACTTGTGTGACAGTATAAAAAGATAAAGCCTATTCATTTTCAAGTTCATTGTTGAAATATTTCTTCAGATATCGCGTATTCACTGTCTCGAAACCCTACATTTATGTACAAGTTGATAATAATCATTTCCGCTAGGGAACCAGTTTAAGAGGCAGTTTTAAAGTTTAAAAGGCGTGTCGCAAGGGAAGCAGATTAAAAGATTTTGAAGCCAAAAGGTGTCTAGGAATTTGGGGTGCACGTTATTCCCGAAAGAGCTGTAATACAATCCACAAGTTCAATTAACCTCTCGATGTACATGTACATTGTTATTTTTCATTACGAAAAAATGCATTTTGCGTGGAACTGTGAGATATACCTATATTGTACAGTAGGTAGGTAAATAATTAAAATTACTAAAATTTATACATATAGAATACGTGATATGTTTTTGCTAGGTATAAGGGAAACTGCCCAATTACGTATGCATATTATGCCCCCCTCTCCCACTAAAAATTGCTATGCAATTTGATTTTTGTTAAATGTAGACATCCTCCATCCTGATAATTTTGTTTAAAAAATAAACAGTGCTGAAAAACAATTTAATATCTATATTAAACTTTACTACCCCAAATAAGGTATCCCTGTTATGCCCCCCTTAACCAAGACGCTATGCACTTTGTATTTTGTAAAAAAAAATGGATCAACATAATAATTTTGTCAAAAGTAAGGGAGTTGATTGTAATGTTGCGGGTTTGAATCCCTTTGTGGGACGTGGAGACTGGTCCTTCGAATGAGACCGTGTAAACCACGGGTCCATGTCCCAATAGGTGCTGGCACAAAAAGATCCCTCGCTGCTCAATGATCATCAGTGACAGTTCCTATTTTAGGAAAGAATGCACCTCTCTACTGACAAGCCCTCATATGAGCAAAAAATTCCTGAGAGGGACATTAAACAAAATACATTGTACTATCAATATTTAACATGTTTAACGTCCCTCAGAGAATTTATCTCTTATGAGAGATTGCCATTTCCAGTGAAGGTCCAGTCGCGAGGGGATGCTCGGCTTAGCGGTGTGTTTTTCTTCCTCTAGTTTTGTTGTGTGAAAGTGTGATAGTATTGATTTTATATTGATTTTAATTTAATTTAAAGTATTTTTCTTGATTCAAAATTAATATGTTTCATTTAAACATTAAACACATAAATAAATTTATAACAACTTCCTATAATTAAAGTCTATAAATCTCTAGAACCCTAAAATTAAAACTTAACTCTTAACCTTAACCATCAGTCAATATTTTCCCCCCAAAACCTTTGACCCCGTGAAAGGGTCCTATGTTTTTGTTTTGAACATATTTCATTGAACGAATCAAATGGATTAGAAACAAGTTCTTAAAACTTACTAGTTCCTCTCCATAAAAATAACAATATGTCATGCAATTAATACATTAAAATATATTATTTATAATATTTTCAAGTGATGCAAGTTGATAACAAATCAATTTAAAATCTACATGATTCCCTTATAAATCTATGGACAGCAGCAAAAATCTTTACATAAGTTGATACAGGCAAATCTCTATCACCCAATAATAACAGGTTAATGTCCTTTACCTTATAAATAGAATAAACCGACTGCAGCTCGATATTCCTCTAGTGAGTTACCCATTGTCTATCTTTTGATAAATATAATTGTATGGAAGTATAAGACCGCAGTCTGTAGCTGCCAAAATTTCACCTACAACATTATTCACTTGACGTATGTTATACAAAGTTTGCATGACTTAAAGGTACTTGGACACAGATTTGAAGTTAATACTTTTATAATAATATTACTACTTATATATTTGTGTTTTTAAATTTGAAAGTCTTTAGAGTCGCTTAGTCCGATTCTAATCGCAAAAAAATATATTCGTTTTTCTTCTTGAAATATAATTGTCCATAAATTGTATCACCTTTTCTCAAATTATATCCCCGAAGTCTTTTTCTTTTAAAAGATATCAAAATTCAAAAGTTAAAAAAAATAATTTTTGTTAGGTCATACAACAAATAATCCTATGTTGATATCGCGTGAAATCACCTTCGAAAAATTCAATTTATCGCTTTTATCTCATGAAGAACAAACCCAAGCATTTTTTTCACAACATAGTACTTATACCTGTACACGGACAATATTTTAGCCTTTGTTACTAAACTTTCTTTTCAAAAATATCTGATTTTCCTTTATTCTTTTAATATGCATATTAATATAAAAATTACTATAGATTATATTCAATTAATTCTCTCAATTTTAAAAGATATATTTTGACTTCTATGACTTTTACTAATGGAAAAAAATACTCAGGTTTGATTTATCTTCACAATTAAATAAAACATAAAATTATTTTTTTCAAAGGTGACTTCACAACAGATCTTAACTGCCTGTCAGGAAATTCTGTTTGTCAGTGAGGTTTTTGATCTATGTTTTCCTTGTAAGGATTGTTGTAATAAACTTTTAAATCAGTCCTATAGTTTATTTTTTTTATATTTTCTATGTAATGACGCACTTTTATTGTGTAAGATAATATGTGCCTGTTTCGGATTAAGCGGCTTTAAGGAGTGTATTGTTTACCTTGAGTATGATCGTAATTCGATTTCTGTTAGACTTTTGCTACAACTTACATCCCCGTCAGTATCCATTTAAGCCGAGTATTAAATCATATTTTAAAGAAACCGACAAAGTTTTCATATTAAGTTTTGTACTCAGCAGAAAAAAGATTACCTTAAAAAGTAATTTATGTGAAATTGGACAACGATCAAATGTTGAAATTAATCGATGAGTAAAACTTTTTTTTCAATGAAAAAATTGATTTTTTTTTCTATTTTGAAATTATACCATGTTTATAGTTATACATATTATTAAGTATTTCAAGGATCATCAGTACTCTGATAAGAGAGATAACTCTTAAAGGTTTGATTTTCTGTAATCCCTTTAAATGTCTTTTGTCCATTTTTTGCCATGCAAACTCAAAATTGTTTGCAGTTTACTTACTTTAATTCATTTGGGAATTCATAACTATAACAATTTATGAGTGATTACAGGATTTATGAACCATGTATTAAAACCTATTGCACAAATATAGTTATGAAATTGATGGAGAATAGAAATTTTATCAGGATCATTGAGAAAATGAATTTTTGGTAAATAATCATGAATTTATTACTCTGGCTTTGTATTTTCTAATACATGTATACTGTACATGTAGTGAAATATACCACCAACATTTAGTTTTCTATACATATGGCATTTATTTGCGTGAAAGGAGGTTTGTATTTCATATTATAGAAAAGCGTCTGCATTCCTCTGCATGTGTTTTCAAAGTAAAATATATAACCCCTGCACCATTTGAATTATTGATTTAATATTTGATAATCTTCTAACTTTGTATGAATCAGACATATTAAACATGCATAAGATATATATACAAGTACACATAAAGGAGTGCAAATATTGTTGCAGAATTTGATGCTTTTTCATTTTATGTTGTTTTTGCATATTTGATTTTGTTTTTCATTGAAATGGTTGTGTATTTTATGGATGCAATTTGATTGAGTGGTACATCCTTTGATCAATTTGAAATTACATTAATTTTATGTCTCTTTTATTTGCTAGAAGTACTATATCTGTGTTACATGTATGAATAAAAAAAGAATCCAGCTTTTAATTCAAATTATTTTGTTTAATTTCAAAGTTTCAGTGTTTAGTTTTTGCTCTAATACGTCATAAAATCCAGAACACAATCAATGTTCCAGAATTCCATTTAAGAAAATGACTCCCATTAGTTAATCAATGATCTGAATCATTTATGCGTTTTTTAAATGTGTTTATTTCTGTGCTTCCATTCTGTGTATAGCATAAAGTTTTATATGAAATAAATATTTTATAATTAGATTGTCTTCCTGGTTTTACTTTGTTAACTATCTATTAAGCCATACCATATACAGTTTTCTGTATGACCTTCATTGTATTTTCCCTCCAAGTTGTTCCCCTTGCCTGCAATGCGCGAGGTTAAAGGGGCATGCTTGGACACAATATAATATTTTCATTCATATTTTGTTTACATATATTTATATATATTCATATATATGTTTACAGTACTTATAATATACCAACTTAAGGTATTTCTAACGATCATCAAAAATTTGAATGTCAGTTGTTTAGATTCAAGACAGATTTGGAGCTCCCATTTTTTTTTATTTTGAACAAGGCACATGTCATGTTTTTGTTTAATTTGGTTAAATATACACAATTATATATATGTTTACATATATTTATATATATTCATATATACAGATTATATTTTCATCTCAAGACAGATTTATGAACAAGTTACATTCATGTTTTTGTTTAAATACACAATTACAATTAGTTAACTGTTTCAAGTGGTTTGTTGATAACCATGATATATTCTATATATTCAAACAAAACAAAAGGCACAAACTTTGTTTAATTTTTCATCTTGGAGTAGTACATATTTAGTTGCTTATACAGAACATATTACTTTAATTAACCTTTTACTGAATTCATTTCTAGTAGTTTTTAGTACAATGGATAATTGAATAATGTCAATATAATAATAATGAAAAGCTTTGAATTACATAATAACAATACTGCATACATAATTATCATTTTCAATGCCATGGTATAATGTAGTACCCTATTAATTTTAAGGTCTCTCAAGATAGAAGGTCAGAACACAATTTTATATATATTTTCAAAATAGCAATATCTATACCACCGAAAAATGTATAAACAAAGGCTATTCTCCTTAGTGAGTAGTACTATATGCGGCACAATCAAAACACTAGGTCATTGGGTGTAGATTCTTTAGAGTCAAAAGTCCTACAGTTGTGTACACACTGTGTTTGTTGGTTCATCCAGAAGAGGTACCACCAAATCAACTCTGCCTCTTTCTTTTTCTGTCTTCCTCACTTAACGGCCTTTTTGGTCCCACCGTGTGTAATACAGTCATCCCAATCTGGCCAGAATTCTGCCTTCATTCTCTCACAGTATCCACAAAGATTTTCAAACTCTGAAATGTATAAAAGAAAAATTACAGATAATCACTGAACCCAACCAAAAGAGGATAGTGGAAGAAAAGGCAAATAAAGAGACAGAGAAGAACCTTGACCTTTCAACATTTGAATTTAAGGTTAATGAGAGTCTTAATAAGTGTGTAAAAATTTTAATTAAAATTTCTGACTCAGTTCAATGTGAAATTTACAGAGATCTAAAGTTGTACCCTGAAATTAATGTATGCAAAATATTAATTTCTATTCTGGTCTTAATTAATGACCTTGGCATTTGACTCCAAAAGCAATGCGGGTCTGCTTTAGACCATAAGGCTTTGTGAAATTAAGAAAATGGGAGTCGTGAAATAAAATTTCAATGCAAAAGCTCGGGCTTTTGGAACTATTTTCCGGATATTGAACTAATATGTACAGACAGAATAACAGACAGTCCAAAAGAGCTTCCAATTGTTGTTCATATAACATATTTTCAATGGGATGTCGATCTATAGCTGGCTTGGTCTGAAAAAAAGGGTGTTCATTCCACTTTTCTAGACTATTGAGCTACCGCTACAGATTCCTTACTTTTGAATTCTTGTTCTAAAAAACCAAATCCATTCCAATAGCACTGGGAGAGAATTCCAAATATAGCACAATCCGACTGACAAGGCTTCTCTCCAAGAAAGAACTTTTTCTTCCCTAAAACACAAAAACAATACCAAATTACGAGTTCTGTTCAAGCAATAATAATTGCATTGATATTCATGCCTTTTCATTATATGTATTATACATTTCTAGTAAAATAAGATTATTTGTTTGCACAAACCTAAAAAGACAGAAAAATTCTTTAAGCATTCAACAGTGATTATCTCCACTTCTTTTTGGGAATGGCGACCCATTCCTTGCGCATGCGCTTGTTTTCTTGCGAAATGCTTCGGCAGTTTCTTCAAAATCCAAGGAATTTTCACATATTTGGAAATTTCGTTGGCTTCATCGTAAACCCAACGATGTAGCACAAGTGTCCTGTATTGAAAATGAAAATGATCCAATTGTCATTATTTCACAAATAAAAACAGGATGCCTGGATCGGTATGCAAACATATTTGAATATTAAAACACAAGAAAAAAATCACATGTAAATTGTTCAGTAAAAATTAATATAGGTCTAGATTCCATCTCGTTTTAACATGTACCAGTAAAAGTACTCCTCTGCCACTTTTTGAAAAGAATAAGCTATGGCCTTTTCTTCGTCTGTGAAATCTTTGTCTAGATCTATGTTGAGTGTTTTATTGATGAACTTGATACAAAACTCTGAATCCGCCACTTCCTCCCCATTGTATTCAATCCACGTTACTTTTCCTTTAGAACTTCTGTTTCTACCGCTATCGTATTCATTCTGGTTTGAATATTGTTAAATTGATCATTTTACATATAATTCTTATAGTAACATGTTCATTCAGTTGTAAATAAATGAATTCAATTATAAAGACAACACAATTGCATGGATAACCGTGAGTGACTTCTTGTAACAATCCTTTATACTCAGTATCAAACCTGATATGGAACTTTTGCCATTCTCAAATAGGTTTCCAGTTTTACAGCAAATGGAGTTATACTAGGAGCAAACGGACCTCTGGCAATTGTATGGTGAATAACCGTGTCTCTAGGGTAAGATTTTCTGAAGAAAACACAAGAATAAAAAATACAGACAATCATAATTATACCCCCTTATATTATTAAATATTTCATGTTAAGGTGCATATTCTCTAAAACCATTATATCTTAAGTTTTTAAACTCGATGTTTTAAAATGGAATTTGTATTACAAATTGTATGATGTTATATGTGTATGATTCTACCATAGGTATTCACAAACTAATTAATCGGCCTATATTTGACACTATTTAGTTGAAATTTTCAAGTTGTCTTCTTACAGATGAGTATTTTTCCAAGTACTTTGCACATTTTCCATTCTTGTTTTGGTTTTGTCGAAATGAAGCACCGAAAAAGGACAGAATTGCATAAAGAAATCATGTCAGAGGATAGGATAATAAAGAATTGATTATCTTTCAAAATAATAAATTTTTACTATTGAAAAGAAAAATCTTTTACATTTATGGTCTGAAACATTGAAATTTTGTGTTGAAAGGTATATTTTTCATGAAGCTAGATTTCAGAAAGTTAACCTGAAAAAATGTAATCTTTTTAACATGAAAGCAGTCAAACAAATGATAAATACTTCTATCATCTTGCGCCTTAGCGTCATATCAATGTACAAAAAAATGCAAAAGTTCCATGAACTGCACTGTTTCTCTATTTAGGAAATGCAAAGTTAGGCTTTAAAATGAACGGATAAAACGACGGCAACATTTAACGAGAAAACATGAAAAAACTCATTTGGGAACTGTCATAATCTATCATAGCTAGAGCATATAAAATTCCTTCCAATTATTCTGTGTGAATAATGTTTAACTTCAAAACTACTTATCAAAATTCAATTTTTATTACATATTTATATTCAACAATGTAAATTTTTTAACATTCAATGAAAAAACTGCTCAAAAATCAACAAAGAAGCAAGATTTATGAGGGACTATTTCTTTTGGTGGAAGGATATTTAGCAGAAAATTCTGCAAATCTGCACATTTATAAAATTTAATGTAATGGAAATTTAGGCTCACATACTTTTACTTGGAGAATATTTTCCGTTTTGATATTGCTAAAAATATTTAATATAGGTCTTAATTTATATCTTTAGACTAAGTTTTACATCTTCCCTCAACAAACTTTCCCAAAAAATGAAAATATATGAAAGAAGTCAAGGTCAAATTTACACCATTTTTAGCCTGAAAATCACATATTTTGACAAATATTTCAAAATTAACATCACTGACCCCACCTTTTTCTTTCATTATTTTAAACTACTCGATACTTGTGACTGATCAGCACTCAAGTCGTAAAAAGTTTGATATGGTGTAAAATAAGAAATACCAAGAATGCGCTTAATACTCTACTAAACTAGCCCAAAGTTACTCAAAGTGCTAATGCACTGATTACCTACTGTTAGAGACCAAAATTAGTAAATAATTAAGTTTATTTTGTTTTAATTAAGAGGAAATTAATCATGTTAGAACTGCGCAGCTACAGCATTCATGAGATGAAAAATGCATTGAAAATGGTGTTAGTTTGATTCATTGATAATATGGCTACAACCATTTGTTTCGCTTTTTTCTTGTCATTATCCATAATTCTTGAAAATTTGATTTTTCATATGGGTGTCTTCCTGAGGCCATGTGTTTATTTCGTCCGCCATTCCTCTGTCACACAGAGTTCGAATAGCATTGGTTTTAGAATAAATGCGACCATAATAACATCAAGACAAGAAATTACTAAGTAATAATCATTAGGTTATATTACTTACTACTTTTATTTGTTGCATCGCATCGTCTGATTAATGAAAAAACGCGATTTTAACCCCACTCCAGCAAATCGGGAAAAACTGTTCTGTTTACAGCTCGAGTTTCCTCGTTAATATCAATCCACTGAGCACGTGGTTGGCATGTGCATATATCTGCTGTGGATAGATGCGTTTATTACCATGATTATATTTAATTTTTCATGGAACAAGTCTTGATGATTTGTTGGTTTCTTTAAAACTCAAGAAAAAAGATAAAACATGTCCTAAACATATGTGATTACGGCGGGTCTTTTTTCTGTGGCGATAGAAGTTATTTTCAAATGGGGCACTGCAAGGAGGATGCTTAGCATTTAATTTGAAAATGTTAAACAATATGCGGTGCATGAAAAACAAATTGTAATTACATGTCTTACATTCGAAAAGTTGGTACATGTGTCTATTTTGTTTAGCAGTTAGATAGAAAAAATAGGCAGTTATAGGATTTCCTTCAGGCACCTCACATAAATAGCTAGATTGTTTGCAATGAACCACACATTGTATGGAGTAATGTTTGGACATAAAAACGCATCATGTCTCATTATGTTGACAACATTGTAAGCTCTCGCTCATTGAACACGAAGCTTGATAAAATATATTGAGTTGTTTCTTTGAAATTTAGAAGCAAGCACAATGTTTGCAAAGAAAAGTCCATTGCATATGCTATGTCTAACACACAAAAAAAATGATTGGCTACCCCCCCCCCGCCCCCCCCCCCCAAAAAAAAAATCCTATGTTTGTTTTTCAAAATAGTGCCAAAGATTCAAAAATTTTGCATTACTAAGTATGTGATGGAACATGTACTAGCCTTATAAGACAATTTGTTATAAAAATATTTGGTTGCCCTCTCTCCCGATCTACTGCCTAGAAATAGCCCACTCAATTTTTTTTACATCCCATTACATGTTTTTTTTCTTCCGTCAACGAATATGTTTAAAATTTTAGGAATTTTTTTCTCACCTATAAATACGGACCCAATAATTTTTCCCTGAGTTGGGAGGACCACCAAACGTCATTTTAAAGATGGTATAAAATATTTATTAATGTTGATTTTTTTTCTTTACTCTGTAAAATTGTAATTTTGACAGAATGGGCAAATAGAAAAAAAGTTTTTTTTATTCATTAAATCTCCTAACCCACTCTGAATGATTTCATTCCTTTTCAAATGTTGCTCCGCTAAAATCAAAATTGTAAATGTTTATTTGACAGAGTATACGAGGGTAGATCAAAAAGTAAACGATATATCTTAGGTATTTGATAGTTATATTATTGTTGAAATATTCAAGTATTTTTCAAAGTGTAAATTGGAGGTCTTTGATAGCATATTGCTTAATTAAAAACACATCCCTTTTCAAACTTGCTAATATATCACTGGGCAATATAACAAGTATCATATTTAACCATCTGCCTTCCTTCACTAAAACGATCTATCCAATCATTGATTGAATTTGTAGGAAGTCATTTGTCTTAATAAACTATGAACAAATTCTTATACGCTACTTCAAAGGCATATTTTAAAGATATACCATAAATATTTTAGTCGTTTGTTGAAAGAGTTCCACTGAGACAACCATTTTTCGTCACAAGTACCTGCATAATAACGTCATTTTCACACTGTGAGCAAAACTTAATCAGCATATGCTATTTTATAGAACTTGTGTTTGTTTATCAATTGTGAAAAATTATCATTTTTGTGAATTTGGCATGCCATACCTATTTTATAGAACTTGTGTTTGGCTATGTGTGCACCAAATTTGTTTCTAATCTGAATTGTTTTTTTGTAGATATAGAGATAGTTCGCGAACTTTTTGATCACCCCTCGTACTAGTAGGTACTAAATCAAGGTCATTCATATCGATTTTATGTGTTTAATTTCTTTGTGTTTCATTGGTGATAATTAAAATTTTGATATATATTATAAGTTATCTGTGGCAAACTTACAAACTCTTAATTCTTAACTTTGATGGTGCTCATTTTTCCTTACCTGGAATCAAAGAGTTTAAGATTTTTTCTTTGATATCAATAAGTACATTATTTAACAACTGTTCGATAATAATACTAAATAAATTACTTCAAGCCATACTATAACACATTTCCTCTTTTAAAAGTGTTCATATTATTTGAAATATTTTGCAACTGTAATTCTCTTCTACATTTAAAGATTGTTATGTCCCTCCATATTAAGAAGAGGTCTGGAAAACAAAATTCTGTGCTAAAAATAGACCACGTGCTGCTATCCATGAACTACTTTCATGGTTCTTTACACTCTTTTTGAAGACAACGATACCTTGTTTTGAACTTGAAATTATCATTTAAAAGTGCAAAATTTAGACATTTTCTCAACAAATGGTTGTAGAGAGAACATTGATGCACAGTTTGCATATTTTTTTGGATTTTTTAAGGCTCTGCTGAATTCTGTAGCTGCGCAGTTCTAAGGAGCATATCAAAAGCATTTTTCTGCAAAAGTATAGATTATATATGCACAACATGCATTCAGTTATGCATATTCATTGTATCTTTATCATAAAGACTTAAAATTTGATCAAAATGTAATGTATTTTAGCCATTTGAAGAAATGTTTACATTTTGTTCTCACAGCACTAAAGGTGGCCGTACTCATCAACTTAATTTTTGATTGAAAAATCAAGGATTTATCCCCCAATCAAATCAAAAATTTGAGTAGACAACTTAAGTGTTGTAAATTATGAATTATTTGGAGCTAACGAAGAGTATTCAAGTTCATACGTCCATTCAAACAATACAAATCAAGAGCAGAGCAAACACGGACCTGTAACACATTAGAGGTGGAATCAGGTGCCATGGAGGAACTTTGTACATCCCTTGCCTACCAGTCCACCTTGTGCTCCTTGTCATGACCGGGAAATAAAGGGAAAATCCGTCGATCATTCAGTGTGTACATAATGGTCTAAAAAATGATATGAAAATTCAGTCAGCATTTGACGTAATGATAAATTGCATTTGCTGACAAGGTCATTGTTTCGACCAGAGAACTTACAATTCACAAAAATGATGACTTTGAACAAGACTGCTGATATTCTGTCCACTTTGTAAATAACTTACTCCGTTTAAACTTTTAGGAAATGTTCATACGTATAGAACATGCTCTTGCGTATTGAATCAATTGAGAGATATAAATCCCATATGTAAGTGATGAGGGTATAGAGCTTCAAAGGTAAGGGGAGTTGAAAAGTTTAAGTTATTGCGTTTATTATCAATTACCATAAACGCCATTTTCAAGTAAAATAACCAAATATGAAACAGACTCTGTGGTATCTTTTATTTTGAGCAGACAAGGATATATCGTGTCGACATATGAATGAAAATATTTATTGTTATAATTGATAATACGTCATTGATATGTTTAAATGTCGAGTTGAAGGCCACAGGAAGTGTTTTCTTTTCTCGTGTATAAGAGTTTGAATAAATCCTACTTTATATGATTAAAAATAGGTCTGCTAATAGCAGGCGCAATTGATACCCATGGAATTCCAAAAGATTGCTGGAAGAAGTGGTCTTCAAAAAACGCATTGAAATTGTCAATCAAAACGCACGCATCATTTAATGCAATGTGTGAAGATAACGAACAGTATTCGACCTCAAAAATCCATTAAATATTTTTAAAAATCGGAGGGGAGCAAACACAGACCTTAAAAACATCAGAGGTGGGCTCAGGTGCCATAGAGGAGTGAGCATCCAATGCCGACCAGTTACACCCTCCGTGTGTTCCTTCTCATGACCGGGAAAATTCTGTGGACAAATCAGTGTCTAAATAATGGCCAAACAATCAGTATGAAAAAAAAAATTCATTGTATCGACTATAGAACTTACGAAATGATAATTTTAAACAAGACTGCTGATATTCTTGCTTCATCAACTTGTTTGTCAATAAATTCATTCGTTTTAGAGATTGATCATACGTGAGAATAAATCATGGAAATAACGAAGAGTATTCAAGATCAAAAGTCCATAAAACAATACAAAATAGGAACAGGGCAAACACGGACCTCAAAACATCAGAGGTGGGATCGGGTGCCTTGTAGGAGTGAGCATCCCATGCCGATCGGTCACATTCGCCGTGTGCTCCTTGGCATGATCGGGAAATAAAGGAAAATTCCGTTTTCAATTCAGTGTATGAATACTGTAAACATATTACATTTGGCTGTGTATTCTTTTTAGCGCTTTTGGCGGAAAAAAATTCCGCTAATTCAAGTACAACGCTAATTTTTTTCCAAATATACACATAAATAAGAACATTAAGATATACGCTCAATCAAATCTAAGCCAACTCGTTCAAAAACCAATTTCCGCCCAATATCGTACACGCTACATATGATACATTTACAGTAATGGACTTACAATTAATAGTATGAAAAACGTCAGTCAGCATTTGAGCATAAACTCCGTATGCAGGTGATGAAGGTATACAGCTGCATAAGTAAGGGAAGTTGACGATAGAAAAGTTATCACGTTTATCATAGAGCTTTTGTAAGATTACCATTAACGTCTTTTTCAAGTAAAATATCCAAATATTAAACAGATGTGTCAGACTCTGTAGTATTTTTTATCTCAACGTCACCAGGATAAACCATATTGACATAATAATGGAAACAACACTTGTTAATTGACAATACGTCGATTTATATCTAAATGTAGAGTTAAAGGCCACAAAAAGCGTTTTCTTTTTCTCGTGTAAAAGATTTGGACAAATTCTGCTTCATACAGATACAAAAATTAGTGTGCTAATAATGAGGCACCATGGGAATTTCAACAGAATGTTGGAAGACCTGAACTCCTAAAACAACATTGATACTGTCAATCAGAAACTCAAGCATCTCTTTACTATCAACTTCAGAGTACCGTTACATGTACTTGTGTTAATATCAGAATGTTTTAACAAAGTAATTTTGCAAATGACCAATGAAAAAGTACATAAATTTCCATTTTTATTGAAAAAGCAGCTGTCAATGATGTAAGAAATCTGTACTTTAATTTATCGTTCAATATTAACTTCAGAGTACTTGTGTTTGCAATGAGAATATTTTTTAAACAAATTGATTTTGTAAATGACCAATGACAACGCAAGTAAATTTAAGAGTTCAATGTTAATGAAAAAACAAACAACTGTCAATAATGTCAAAAAGCCTGCACTTTAAATTATCACGGAAATGGTTGTATATACAGTTAACATTTATAAGCTTTAATTATGATTTTGATTAAAGGTAACATTTTGAAATTTCAAATTTTCCAAAATAATCCTTGAAATAATAAGTATCCTCATCTGATTTACACCATTCTCGAATACATTGATGCACAGTATTCCTGAAATTTAAAATCTTGGGAATTTTCAAGTACCCTCATACTTTAAAAAAAAATAAATATACATTCCAGAAGTCCAAGATTAACTTTCAGAACTGATTATTTTCAACTTCTATTTTTTTTAAATAATGAACTTTATTATTTTGAAAAGATTGAAAATTTAACCATGGGAAGAAGCTGCGCGAATTCGAAGGTGAAATGTGGGTCAACACAAATGCGTGTTAGACTTCCTACTCTTCATTACATGGTTTTTACAATTTTTAAACTTAACCACTGCAACACAAAACAATGGAATAACTAACACTTTTTAAAGTAAAAAAAAATAATAATAATAAGTTGAAAAGGATTTATCCTGTATCTTACTTCACAAATGTACTAAAATTTACCCGAATCTGTAGTAACCTTCTGAAGGAATTTAATGAAGAAATTGTTGATACAGTAAATCAGTAACCATGGCAATATTTTTCAGAAATTAATAATTATAAGAATTGTAGCCTGTTGTATAAAATATTTTGTTTCACTATAACTAAAACTGATGAATGGGTAGTATTTTTTAAGTTAACTCACAAAGGAACATTTGGACCAGTGTCCCTTTTCTACACGTTTTTTTCTAGATATTGCATTTTTCACCAAGTTTTGTTTACTTCTCCACGTGCCCAGTGCTAAAAATAGCACCACGCGACGTTTCATAACAACGGGAAGTAACTCTAAAACTACGACTATACCGGCGATTAAAACTAGGCATGCTAAGACGGTGATTTAGACGTAGGCCCTATTAACATGTTATCAAATACTGATAGATAAAGTTAAAAAACAGAGCATTGGGGAACATTGATTAACTAGATTAGGAATATGAAATTTTTACAGAGTATTTTTTTCTGACACAGCATGCATGACGAATATCATGCTATAATTGAATATATAATAACATTCAAGCCGTTATATATCTAATTATATAGTGAACATTCTGAAGTTCCATAAAAATTATTTACATGTGCACAGGATAATAAACTCTCAAAATATTGATCATCTGATCAGCTGATTGACTCCCCATTGATTGTCACGCTTCACAGCACAGTCGCTGATTAACGACGTGTTTTTTTTTACTACAGACGTCATGCGGGGTGCATGGCAGTCGTAGTATAAACACAATTAAGTACTTAAGTCATTAAAAAAGTAGGTGTCAGGACTGAAATTCAATAAAATTTAATCATGGCGGCTGCCGATTTTAACCATGGCGCAGCTCGTTTGACCATGGCGCACAAAAATTTAACCAAGGCGGGCCGCCATGGTAAAACCCCTTGTGGAGAACCCTGCCTTGTAATACATATTGTGATCCCACCTTACCCCAGTGATCATAATTTAGACAACTTGAAATATACTACCCCAGGATGCTTCCACATAAGTTTAGCTTTTCTGGCCCAGTGGTTCGTGAAAAGAAGAATTTTAAAGATATTTTTCTATATTTTCTATGTAAAACTTGATTCCCCATCGTGGCCCCGCCCAACCCCCGAGGGTCATGATTTGGACAATTTAGAATCTACACTACCTCAGGATGCTTCCACATAAGTTTCAGCTTTTTCTGGCTGAGTAGTTCTTGAGAGGAAGATTTCAAACACTTTTTCCTATATATTTCTATGTAAAACTTTGATTCCCCATTGTGGCGCCGCCAATCCTCCGGGGGTCATAAATGTGTACAATTTAGAATCTACACTACCCCAGGATGCTTCCACATAAGTTTCAGCTTTCTGGCTGAGTAGTTCTTGAGAAGAAGATTTTTAAAGATTTTTCCTAATTACAGTGGACCTTCAGATATCCGGAGGCCAGATATCCGGATGCTTCAGTATCCGGACGATTTTTCATCAGAACGAAATTTTTTAAGATGTTATTCTGTCTTGTTTAACTGGTGTTTCAGATATCCAGATGCTTCACATATCCGGACAAATTTACAGGGAACCAAAGCATCCAGATAAATGAGGGTCCACTGTATATATTTCTATGTAAAACTTTGATACCCCATTGTCGCCCACCCAACCGCCGGGGGTCATGATTGAACAATTTAGAATCTACACTACCCCAGGATGCTTCCACATAAGTTTCAGCTTTTCTGGCTGAGTAGTTCTTGAGAAGAAGATTTTCTGTCCCAGTGGTTCTCGAGAAGAAGATTTTTTAATGACCCCACCCTATTTTTGTCTTTTCTTGACTATCTCCCCTTGCGAGGGGATATGTCCCTACATTTTAACAATTTAAATTCCCCTTTACCCAAGGATGCTTTGTACCAAGTTTGGTCAAAATTGGCTCAGTGGTTCTTGAGAAGAAGTCGAAAATGTGAAAAGTTTACAGACGGACGGACGGACAACAGACAAAATGTGATCAGAAAAGCTCACTTGAGCCTTCGGCTCAGGTGAGCTAAAAACGTTCTACACATTAACAAAAGAAAGTTTTATATCTGTGACTGAATAGTTTTCAGAGAGTGCTTTATTTCATATTTAGTGACCGGGGGTCATAATTTGAACAAGCTAGAATTTACACTATCCCAGGATGCTTCCACAAACGTTTCAGCCTTTCTGGCCCAGTGGTTTTTCATCAAAAGAATTTCCTATATATTGCATGTAAAACTTGGATTTCCTTTTGTGGCCCCATCCTATTCCAGGGACAAGGATTTGAAGAATTATGAATTTCTGATTAAAACTCTGCATAAAGTGCATGTGGTTCTTGAGAAGAAGATTTATTTTCATAAATGACCCCCACCCTATTTTTATCTTCTCTTGATTATCTCCCCATGTAGTGGGGCAGGGAAGGGGGCTTTGGCTTTCATACTTAGTATTAAATTTCAAATTTCCCTTCAACTAAAGATGCTTTGTACCAGCTTTTGTTAAAATTGGGTCTGCTATTGTTGACAAATACACCGATATCAAAAACGTGAAAAGTTTACAGACGGACGGACACAAACACCAGGGCCCAGTTTTTCAAAAAGGGAGTAAAATTTAATACAGTGGTAGGTTAACAACAGGTTAGAGTTAACTACCTATTGAAAAACCGGATCCGAGTTATAAGGAAAGCTCTCTTGTGTTAGATGTATCAGCTCAGGTGAGCTATTTTTATAAAAGAGACTAACACTAAAAGTTTGAATTCAGCTGGCTGGTTAAACAGTTTCAACTAATGCATTAAAGATTTAAAAAATATCTGTCACCAGCTGTCAAACATTTTTCAAAGCATGGAAATATGCAAAAAGTAAAAAAAAAAAAATACTGGTACATATAATTAAAGAACAGCGCTTCCAAAGCCTAAATTTTTTAAAAAGGAATACACTTTAGTTTTCTCTTTTCATCTCCTTGTGAAAAAGATTTTGCCCCATATTGGAAGAAACAAATTCCACTACATCTACGAATACTTTCAGTCAAGTTGAAATTGACAAAGTAGTTCTTTAGCAAATGATAGGATTTTAAAAAAAAATTGGAAGACATCCAAACACTACTAAACTTTGAGTAACTGAAAATCACATGTGACACTGAATGTTATCTTTGTACATTTATATCTTTTTTTACTCATAAAAAGCATTTAAAAAAAAAGAAAACATTATTCATCTTTAGGAATTTACCTGGAAGTAAAGGATTTTTTGTCTGTCTGTTGCTCCTGCCTCCTCATCTATGTAAAAAGATAATGTAATATTAATTTCATAGTTAATGATTAAATGTTTTATATAAATTTTCCTGTCTCAATGTTTTATCCTGGCTATTAAGATCACTTTGTCTGCTAAGCTTAAAATAAACATTTGGATTGATATAAAGACTGCAAATAGCACTGTTATGTCTGGTAATATTGAATATTAAAAGTAAAACAATTTTGAGATTTCTTTTAGTTTGGTTATTTTACACTTATTCACATCAAGTCTTGGAGTAAATTAATTCAAAAATAAATATTTTGTATCTATTCATTAACATGATAAAATAAATTATATTTATTTTCTTTCCATTTTATCAAGACTGCCGAAGGGTAACTGATTCCCTTTTCAGGTCAAATAAAACTGCTCACATGCATATTGCGACAGATATGTAAAGTCGGCTACTAGTAACTGGCTACTAGTAGCTTGCTACAACAAGTGGGTAAAGTTGGCTACTAGTACCTGGCTACGAGAAGTAAGTAAAGTTGGCTACTAGTAACTGGCTACTATTTGAACCTTCTAGAACCTTTTGTGTCAAATTGTGCAATTTTGGGATCAAATGTTGATATTATTGAAATAGCTGGATTTTTATATCGCTGTAATCTACTGTTATTGCTAATAAAACTATCTCTTAGCTTCTGCACATGATCTGGCATTGATGTTACTAAGATATTCTTAGAAATAAACTCAGCTACTAGTACCTTTAGTGTAAAATTGTGCAATTTTGGGATATAAATGTTAATATTAGTGAATATTATTTGAAGTAACTGGTTTTTTTTTGGGTGATATCCACTGATATTGGTATCCCCAAATTGCACAATTTTACAAAAGGTACTAGTAGCTGAATTTATTTCTAACATATAACTTATGGTAATTTTTTTCCCAGAAAGTGGAAAAGCATAGAGATTGTTTTTATTAGCAATATCAGTGGATATCAGTTAAGAAAAAATCCACATTCAAGTATCAACATTTGACCCAAAATTACACAAAAGGTTATAGAGGTTTTAGTCATTTAATAGTAACCCTTAACACCCCCTTACACTTATCGTAGCCTGTCATACCCAACTTTACCCACTTGTCGAGCCAGCACAGTACCCGGTTATAGTAGCTAACTTTATATTTTTATTGCGACTGCATTTTTGTTGTGCAATTTTTTGCTATATACCCACTGTTTTTTTTTTTTTTGCAAATGTTGTTTATCTGTAAAGTGGGATCTGTGTATTATACATGCATGTTTTTGTGCATTACAGTACCTTTTGATTTGATCCCACCGAAAGAATTTTCGATACTCTAAAATTATTTATAATTTTGCGTCACTACAGCTATTATTTTTATTGGTGCGCATGTTCCCCCCAAGTTCTCGGATGTCGCGAATACAGCCGAGGAACACCAGCACGCATCGTCTGCGACACAGGATTCAAGAGACTTTAGAATTTGGCACGGGAATAATGGACTTTTAAACCCTCAAAATCGGCTTGGGCTCTGGGCTAACCGTGGAAGTATTGTCGTGTAGATAGCGATCGGTGTCCGTGGAGTTGGAGAGACTTGGCAATGGACTGATGGTATGTCGTACTTTGTAATTCGGCCCAGGTTTTTAAATACCGGAAAGTAAAATTTTTAGGACCGCCGTCCATAGTGTCTGATGTTCTCGGAGTGGTGTGATTCTTTCGGACTGGAGGACATTCGAACTGAACAGCTGAGTAAACGTTGTCTGAATTTGTTTATTATATGTCAATTTGTGTGTAACTGTAACTGTGTGTTTATTTGATACTATTGCTTGTTTTCATTAAAATTTGTTAAATTTTTAAATTCGTTTTGCCTGGTGTGTTGTTGTAAGTGTGTCATGGGGAGGAAAAAAGATTTTTATTCGGCACACGTTACAAATTGGGGGCTCGTCCGGGATAATCGAACTTTTGGCTTTTTAGGGGAAATTTTTTTTAAAAAACGATATCTCGGAGTTTTTGATCACAAAATTATTTTATTTGGGAATTTTATTTTTTATCATACACACCAGTCAAGATGGTTTTTAACTTAGAGGATTTTTTGAATGCACCAGATGCGGGGTTTACTTCAAAATTTTTTGTTTGAATTTGTGTCAAATTTCATTAATGTTAAGCGCAGTGCTCGGAAAATAGAAATTAGAAATGCTATGGTTCAGTATTTAGTTCAGAGAGGTATTTTAGATGATAGTGATTGTCATTGGTTAAGATTTGAAATCTATGAAATTAAAAAAGAAATTTTGAATAAATTAGAGTTCAAGAAATTAAAAATTGAACAAGAGAGAAAAAAGGCAGGCATTTGAAAGAGAAAGAGAGAATATAAAAAGAGAAAAGTGCGCAAGATCGAAAAATATTAAGATTAAGAAATTAGAATTCGAACTAAAAGTTAAAAATGAGTTGGAACTTGAGGCTAAGGCCAAATAAAAATTGACTTTGATGTGACAAAGAACAAAAGACTTGTCCCTAAGTTTCAAGAGAAAATGTTGACAAATATTTTATCCATTTTGAGAAAATAGCAGAAAATTTGAAATGGCCAAAAAATTCGGGACTATTGTTACAGAGTGCATTTGTTGGCAAAGCTAGGGAAGTTTATAGTGCATTGTCACTTCCACAAAGTACAGATTATGAGTTAAAGAAAAATGTCTTAAAAGCATATGAGTTTGTACCAGAAGCCTATAGACAGAAATTTAGAAATTACAAAAATTCAATAAACAACTCATGTTGAATTTGAAAGAAACAAAATATGTTTGAGAGATGGTGCACTTCAAAAATGTTGGATCAAACTTTAAAAGGTTGAAACAGGTCATTTTGTTTAGGAATTCAAAAATTGTATTCATCCTGAAATTAGAACCTATTTAGATGAACAGAAGGTTGAGACTCTTAGCAACTCACCCGGTGATGATTATGCACTAACACATAAGGTATCTTTTGTAAAACACAGTACTAGTCAACAGAAATGGTCACCTATGACAGTTCTCGAGGGGGACCAGCCCTTCACAGGTAACTCAACCTAAGATGGCGTACTCTGAGATCAAAGGTAAGGATAAGGCTAATGAAACCTTAAAGCAGGTACCCATTTGTAATTATTGAAAAAAAAGGGGGGTCAGAATTAAAGTTGGGCATTACAGAGGAAAAAACCTGTAAGTAATAAAAGTAAAAAAGTCCCACTGCTCTTACATCTGTCCAAGGTAAGGTTTCCTGTAGTCAGTTTGAGAACACTGCTGTTAAGCCAGAGTCTGATGTTTTTAAGGGAATTTAAGCCTTTTGTATTTGATGGTTTAGTGTCGGTGGACCACTACACCCTATAAGAATTTTGAGGGATACGGGTGCTTCTCGTCTTTGTTACTAGAGGGCGTGTTGCCACTGTCTGAGAAGACACATACGGGTTCTGAAATGTTGATTCAGGGTGTAAATTAGGACTTGTGAAAGTTCCTTTCATGTTATAGACTTGAATGTTTAGTCTCGGGGTTTAGGGTAGTAGGTGTTAGACCACTTTACCTTTTAAAGGGGAGTTTCTTTTTTGTTAGGTAATGATTTAGCGGGGGGGTAGGGTGGTACCTGACCCAATCATTTGTGAAAAGCCTAGTCTTATAGGAGAGGTAGAGGAGGAAATAAAGAGTTATTTCCTTCATGTGCTATTACGAGGGCTATGGTGAAACTAAAATGCTGAACAGACGGTAAGTAGAAGTTAGATACAGGGAAGGACTTGTCTGTAGATCTTGATGAGACATTTTTGTCAGCTATGTTAGTTTCAAAAAGTCACTTTTCCCAGAGGTAGCAGTCCAAAGGTGATGTAT
Source organism: Saccostrea cuccullata (assembly GCF_032062105.1). NCBI lineage: Eukaryota > Metazoa > Mollusca > Bivalvia > Ostreida > Ostreidae > Saccostrea > Saccostrea cuccullata. The sequence goes on from NW_026925706.1 coordinate 21,443, forward strand.
TTGGTTTACAGGAAATGTTAGACAACACACCTCTTACTAGAGATAAACTGATATCCGAACAAGAGTCAGATGTTGAATTACAAGGTCTCTTTAAAGGCTTTGTCTCCAGAGGAGGCAGAGAAGGTCCCTATTTGTTATTATAAGAATCAGGGTGTACTTATGAGAAAATGGCGTCCCCCAAAGAGAGGATGAGTGGCAAATCCACCATCAAATTGTAGTACCTAGGGATATGGAGAACAGTCATAGGGCTTGCCCAACACACCAATGTCGGGTCTTTTGGGGGGGTCACAAAGACCTACAATAACTTTACTACTTCTTCTGGCCCTAAGATGAGAAGGGATATAGTCGACTATTGCAGATCTTGTCATGTCTGCCAAGTAGGGGGGAAAACCTAATAAAAAAATCCCTCCAGCTGCTTTAAAGCCTATCCCTGCTTTTGATGAACCATTTACCAAGGTCATTATAGACTGTGTGGGTCCCTTACCTAAAACCAAAGCTGGTAATCAGTACTTGTTGACAATAATGTGTGCGTGACACGTTCCCTAAGCGATTCCGCTGCAAAACATAAAGTCTAGAACCATTGTCAGCTTTCCCAAGTTTTTCACCAATTTTGGTTTGCCCCAGTCAGTACAGTCTATCAAGGTTCCAATTTCACATCCCAGGCTTTAAACAGGAATGCAGGAGTTAGGGATTAAACATCACACATCCAGTGCATACCATCCAGAGTCCCAGGGGGCCCTTGAGGGGTTTTCATCAAACCTTGAAAAACATGATTCGAACCTATTGTTTGTCTAATGAGAAGGAGTGGGACCGGGGAAACCCCTTTCTTTTATTTGCTGTTAGGGATGCAAAACAAGAATCACTATTTTGTCCCTTTAATTTGTATATGGTCACACTGTGCGAGGACCATTGAAATTGCAAAAAGAGAAGTGGTTGGTTGAAGAGAGTGAGACAAATCTATTAGATTATGTAGCAAAGTTCAAAGAGAGGCTCAGTCAGACTTGGAGTAGCCAGAGAGAACTAAAAAGTCAAGCTGAAAACCGGATGAAAACGTACCAAAACGAGAACATTTAAGTAGGAACCAAGTCCTTGTCTTGCTACCAATTCCAGGGAGCCTTTGGGGAAAATTTTTTTGGGCCCCTTTGAAGTTGAACGCAAGGTCAATGACTTGAATTACATTTTTAAAACACCTGGTCGACACAAGAACAAACAGCTCTGTCACATCAACATGATCAAAAATATCATAACCGAACTGACATAGATCACCCTAAGGTAGAATAGTTGCTGCTTCAAGCCCTGAAGTTAAGTCTACCCAAGAACAAACCAACTTGCACATAAGTATATAGCACTCCTAAGTTAAAAAATCTGATGTTTTGTCAACTTGGAGTTAAAAAAGCCACTTGCAAGAGAATGAAAAAAAAGAGCTTATGTTCTTATACAAGAATTTACACATTTATTCCCGGATGTTCCCAAAAAAACCAAACTTGTATATCATGATATAGATGTTGGGGTCATTTTCCCCTTAAAAAACATCCTTACAGAATGAACCCTGTAAAACAAGAGCACTTAATGGGAAATGGCTTATATGTTAGAACATGACATAATTGAGTACAGTAACAGCCCTTGGAGTCCCCTTGTCACTTGTTCCCAAGCCAGATGGGTCGTTCAGATTTTGTACTACTTCCGCAAGGTAAACAAATTTCCAAAACTGACTTCCCATTTCCCCGAATTGAAGACTGCATCGATAAAATTGGTCAGGCCAAATACGTAAGTAAAATTATCTTTTAAAGGGTATTGGCAGGTCCCACTGACCAAAAGAGCGAAAGAGATTTGCCCTTGTTACCCCAAAAGGTTTCTATCAATATAAGGTGATGCCTTTTGGGTTAAAAAATGCCCCTGCAACCTTTCAAAGGATGATCAATCATTTACTTAGTGATGTAATGAAGTGAGGCATACATTGATGATGTGATTGTGTTTGTAACACTTTTCAAGAGCATTTGTCACACATAAGGGCATTATTTGTGAAACATTCAGAGGCAAATTTGACTGTAAGCCTTAAAAAAATGAATTTTGTCATGCTGAGTTAATATTTAGGCCATGTTGTTGGTAAGGCCATGTTAGACCGTTTTTGCTAAAGTTGAGGCAATTGAAATTTTCCAGCACCTCAGTGTAAGAAAAAAAATAGATTCCGGGAAAGGGGGGGACTATCGGAAATTTTGCCCTAACTTTTCACCATTGCTAACCCATTGACCTGTCTCTTGAAAAAGAATAGCAAATTTATTTGGGATGAATCATGCCAACAGGCCTTCCAGCAAATCAAAAAAATTTTGGCCTCCCGTTTTTCATCACCAGATTTTGATAAAGAATTTTTTTTTGCAAATTGATGCTAGTGATGTGGGTTGTGGGGCAGTTTTGTTACAAGAAATAAAAAATTTTGTTTGTCATCCTGTTGTTATTTTTCCAAAAAGTTTTCAAAATGTCAGAGAAATTATTCCACTGTGGAAAAGAGTGTTTATCTATGTTATTAGCATTGCAACATTTTGATGTGTATGTGTATTCATCTGTACATCCAGTTGTTGTTTTTACTACCAAATCCCCTCAATTTGTTCACAAAAAGAAAAACAAGAATCAAAGGCTAATGAGATGGAGTTTGGAATTACAAGAGAAAAATATTGTCATAAAACATATTAAAAGGGAAAAAAAAAAATTTTAAATTTCAGATGCTTTGTCAAGAGTACACGTTGATTAAAATGTAATTGTTGTTTTATTGAAGTGTATGTAAATTTTGTGAAATCATGATATTGTTTCATTTAATTGAAAAGTTTTCATTATACCAAACTTTTCTTTAAGGGGGGGGGTTACGATACACAAAATTATTTATAGATATTGTGTCACTATAGCTATTATTTTTATTGTGTGACGTCATGTTCCCTTTCGGAAATTCTCGATGTGCGAAAACAGCCAGGAACACCAGCACGCCATCGTCTGCGACACAGGATTCAAAACTTTGACATTTGGCACGGGAATAATGGCTTTTCATACTTTAAATTTGGCTTGGGCTTTGGGTAACCGTGGAAGATTGTGTGTAGATAGCGATCGGTGTCCGTGGAGTTGGAGAGACTTGGCAATGGACTATGGTATGTCGACTTTGAATTTGGCCCAGGTGTTTAAATACCGTGAAAATACATATTTAGTGACCGCCGTCCATAGTGTCTGATGTTCTCGGAGTGGTGTGATTGTTCTGGACTGGAGGACATTCGAAATGAACAGCTGGAAACGTTGTCTGAATTTGTTTATTATATGTCAATTTGTGTGTAACTGTAACTGGTGTTTATTTGATACTATTGTTGTTTTCATTAAAAATTTTTTAAAGTTTTTAATTCATTTTGGTTGGTGTGTTTTTTGTAAGAGTGTCAAGGTGAAAACAGCTATAAATAATTTGTGATTCGGCGCACGTTACAAATTAAAATTTTCTTTTTTTTAATTTTAAATAAATAACAACATGCATTTCATCTAACAATGGTGTTGATTTTATTTGATCACAACTCAGTAAAAACAAAGATGCGTTGAGATTGTGCAGAATGAGGAAAAATAAAAAACAATTACATTATCAACACTGAAATACTGTTCATACTTTAATATTTATTAAATAAGGATTTTCTTCCACGGTGTGTGAAGATGTTAAAGTGATACTCGTATGGTGGGACAGGATATCAAAAAACATTTAATCTCTTAATTTCCCTTTCAGAGGAAATATTCCTGACCTGAGGTAAAAATAAAAAACCTACGACAGACTAAAATTGCAAAAATATCCCCAAATATGTTGTTGATATCTATGTTTACAATGTTTTCAATCTCACAATCATTAGCTTATGTATTGTTACTCATGATCAGCTACACATATGTTATGAAAAGAAAAAAAGACATAATAAAAAGGGAAGTTTTGTCGATGGATATGGCATTTATTTAAGTCATAAGGAAGGATTTTTCTGAATTTACTTTGCTTTGTTCTCATTAATATATTGGAAAAAATTTTTTCCAACTGTAAACATGCTATAAGAAATTCCATATCCACAACAAAAAAAAAAAAATCCCAATTAAACCAAGTGCATGGATAAAATTTGTTTTATTTCATGAAAAAAATAAATTTGATCAGTAAACAATTTTCCCATTCCCCCTTTTCTTAGGTGTGAAACATGACTTTTACTGGAGAAAATGTTCCATCTTACCAGTTCTACCAGAGGGTCTTGTTTCAGTTTCTGTGTTCCTAAGAAGATGGTTTCTGATATCAAAAATGTGAAAACATTAATCAATTTGTTATCTTTATTTCTCGTCTTAATTGAGATATAAATTCATTGGCAAAAAAGCAAAATCCCATTAATGCAATTTGCACCGCCTTCTGAATATGTTTTTTATACATACAATTAAATAATAGCTCCAATCCTTGAAACCCCACGTGTTTTCCTGAAAACACCACTGGCACCACCACTACTACAACCACAAGGATCAGGAAGCCAAAAATTCCTACTGTTGCTACTGCTCCACCACTGTCTTGAGGTCGTTAAAAAACCAATTCACGGGAAATAATTTCCTTGTACTTTAACGTTTCTTGTTAAAAATGTGTGACTAAAACGGAAAAAGTCAAGTAAATATTACATTTGCAAAAGGATTAAAATGTGTCAAAATAGGAAAAGACTTTGAACTTTAAAGATAATGCTTGTTATCTTAGTTGTCAGAAAAAAACCTACAGATTTTGAAAGAGCTTGTTTGGTGCTGTTTTGGATTGAAACCCGTATTCATTTCTGTTGTGCAAAATAGAACATAAGTGGTTTAAAAAGAATGGAAATATTTATATACAGGGTTGTTCGAAAAGTTGTGGACATGTCAATCTTTTTTATTACTCACTAGAAATTTAAAAAAAAATATAATAAAATATTATAAGTATTTGTTTTGTTGATGTGTGATGTTTCACTCTATTGATTTAACAAAAATCAAAACTAGAAAAACTATTTCCAACATTTCATAAAGTATAATCCAATGCCCAATCATTAAATCCTTTTTTTTTTCCTAATACTTGAAATTCATCTTTTAAGAATTGTTCTGTTGTATAATTTCCTTTGTTGGGATTTAAATTTCTTTTATAACTTAACTCTGCTTTCACAGGGTAAGCAACTCTAAAGCGCTATGTCTTTCCTTGACGTTCAAACTTTTTAAAGATTTTGTTAAGATTTTTAAA
>NW_026925707.1:0-25927 GCF_032062105.1 Saccostrea cuccullata
CCAGCGACTTCGTTATAACCGAGTTTTACTGTACCAGACTTGCTTCGGATGCTGGATCTGACCTATATTTTAATTCCCAAGTAACTATAAGCCCTGCCTGAACCAAACTTGCATGGATGATGCATCTAGGGATGGACACTACCAGACTTGCTTCCGATGCTGGATCTGACCTATATTTTAATTCCCAAGTAACTATAAGCCCTGCCTGAACCAAACTTGCATGGATGATGCATCTAGGGATTGAACCTACCATACCTGCTTCCGATGCTGGATCTGACCTACATTTTCATTCCTTTAGTAACTATAACTTAAATTTTCCTGTTGCTTTACTAATATATCCTTGGCATGGTATTCATGTCCTATGGACATTTTTCTAGTTTTTAATTAATCTAAGAACTGAAAGTACTAAAGGACAGAGACATGTAAAACAAACAAATTAAACCCGGCAAATACACAAGTAGTTGCGAATTGTAGGTAATTCACATTTTACTGTACATACAAACTAGAAGCTTAAGCATACATCGAATTTTTAAAAAATGTGGATAGATCTATGAGCTCTTTTAAGGTAATCATGGTAATTCCACCCTCCTATGATGTCATAGGTTTTTTTCAAAAACTGTAATTAGTTTAAATTCATGCCTTATAGAAAAATACCTCTTGGAAGAATGCTTTACAATAGGTGTAATGATAAATATTGTTTAGTTAAAGAATTTAAAAAATGCAAATTTTCTATATATAATCAATAATTCAATCTTTAAAAAATGTTTACAAGGGCAATAACTCATTCTAAGGTCTCTTCATTCAGGCATTTGCTTTTCTGTAAAATAGTTTACCCGATATTCACAATTCAAAAGTATCTTTAAGTAGGCAGTATTTAGGAACACTCAGCATCAGAATTATGCATTTGAACCAGTTTTTACATATTTTGAAATCTCAATTCTGTTTACAAAAAATGTACAATTTCTTATGTTGACATAAGCTTTTGTTTATTTATGTTTTGCATCTTAAATAATATGGTGACCTATACATTTTTTGCAATAAATGGAAAGTTTAAAGTATATTGAAAGAAAATAAATGCAGATTTTGTACTTTGAACCTATAAAATTGTGAGGGTGGAAATTCCTTAAGTCAGGTGTTAAGATGGTTAAAGCCGCTTAGTCTGATTCTAATCGCTAAAAATATATATTTGTTTTTCTTTTTGAACAATAATTGTCCATAAATTGTTTCAACTTTTCCTAAATTATATCCCCAAAGTCTTTTTCTTTTAAAAGATATCAAAATTCAAAAGTTAAAAAAATAATTTTTGTTGGGTCACACAAAAAATAATCCTTGTATGTTGATCATTGTTGATATTGCATGAAATCACCTTCGAAAAATTAAATTTATTGCTTACATGTTTATCTCATGAAGAACGAACCCAAGCATTTTTTTCACAACAGTGTACGGACAATATTTTAGCTCCTTTTAAATAATCATTTAAAATATCTGATTTTCCTTTATTCTTTAAATATGCATATTAATATAAAAATTACTATGGATTATATTCAAGTAATTTCTTAATTTTGAAAAGATGTATTATGACTTAGGCTTCTACATTGTATTAGTAAAGAAAAAATACTCGGGTTTGAATTATCTTCATTTTTATATATATCCGATAAACTTATTTTTTTTTCAAAATTAACTTCACAATAGATCTTAATAGTGATGAAATGATTGCCGCCAACGATCGATTGTCGATCTTTTTTGGGTGTTCGATTCCGATTATCGATTATGTTTTTCATAATCGATTGTTGCCCAAAATAAATGCGCCCAAATAAACTTGTATGATTTTGAACGAAACTAATACACGTACAAATTAACAATACATGTAAAACGAAAGGAGGTCAACAAAAATGGCGTCCGAAGGCAGGGATCACTCTGGATTTTAATGTTGATGGGCCAATGGCCCATCAACATTAAAATCCATGGGCCATACGCCGGGGGTATTGATTTTCCAAGCTATTTTTGATGAATTTCAAGTAAATATGATGGGTCTTAGAGGGATTTTAAATGCCATTTCTGACACAACCAATTTAATTACTTTTTAAAAATAAAATGACTAATATTATAAATATAAAAGATTTTTTTTTAAATTTCATCTCAGTACTGAGAAATGTCATATTGGAGAGTTAATTCTTCGCCCCTTGGATTTTATTGATTAAGTTCTCGAAGGTTGTTGAAGAGCTAAACTATAAAGGATGCAAACTTACATGCACATTTCTCTACTGAATAGACCTGGGGCAGCTGCAGATTAAATTTGGTTCAAATGGTAGGGACTGCTTTTGTATGCAAAGAACTCGGAGCAAAATACGCAAAAAACTTAAATGAGTAAATTTTTATTTGTTTGCAAAACATTTTAGTCCCATCTGATCAAATTCCAACCACGGATGCAAAGTTAGCCACTTGGACTGGAAATGACGACCATCGTGGCCGTTGACATCAGGAGTCAACGTCTTGGGCTGTTCTTCTTAATCAGAGACCTCTGCCGAGTCTGGGAATTAAAAAGTTTCCGTCGTTTTATTTGTAAAACAAACGAAAGCTTTCGTTGTTTTGGGTCAGTTGGCCCAATACCGATCTTGGCTTTGGAGGCATTTCGGGCAAGTGTCTGGATACACAATGAGTAACTTGTACTTGTTGTTTCGAAATAAATAATCAAAGTTTTAAGAAATATTATTAGGACATATTACTTACTGGAGTATTACTTTCATATGTTTATTATTTAAATCATTACATATAATTTTAATAAATATACCGTATAAGTGGATATTTTAGCGAGACGCAAATTTAGCGATTTCTCCTTAAAAAATGGTATTTTTTTTTTAGCGAGAGGTAATTTTAGCGATTTTAAAATGCTTACTAAAGGAGCTATTACAAATCAAATGTAATTAATTTTTAGCGATATTTAATTTTAGCGATCTCAGGACCCTCGCTAATAATGCCAAAATTAAATCCTCGCTAAATATTCTACTTATACAGTAATTGACTCAGTATTCGTTAAAAAATTTCTAGTAGCGTAATCTAAACGAAGGAAATATTCCATGTACAACTCCGATTTTAGTCTTGATCAACCAGACGCTCTGCTGGTGTAAAGAACATACGCGACTACGAAGAGTCTGATTGAACAAAGTAACAGTATGCTCAGATACGTCATGAATATAATCGGTCAGCTTAAAAAACGGTCCTAAAATGCACCAAGATAAGAGTTTTGACCCACAGTTTTGCATCTTATAGCGCCATATCTGTAAGACATGCGCCAGACTGACCCCTTTCTAATTTTTTAGTGCGCCATTTACAAATATTGAGCGCCAATGGCGCAAAGGCGCAGCCCAAAGTGATCCCTGCAAAGGCGAAGTAGAAATTTACCCATATCCAGGGAATGCATAGATAGAACATTCTATCGTTGAAATGATATTTTCCTAAGGACACAGTTTAACGATAGAATTTGTTCCGTGTTTTCGTAATGTAGCAAAAGAAAAACGGGCAAAATATCATAATCAGTGCATTTACTGTGGACAAACTAGCAAGTTCCAAATGTATACATGGCAGGTAAAATTGGAGCGAGAGAAAAACGTTGAGAACATTCATTTGATTTTCGTCTTTATATGGATTATTTTTTGAATAAAATGCATAAGCAATCTCCAAAATGATTGTTTTGATTTATTTGGAAGTTATTTCCAGTGCAAATCCTTGTTTATATTCTTCAAAATCGTGTCGGAGCATAATCGCTCGCTCCGACTTCCTACATTGCAAGTATACTTAACTGTGAGGATTTCTACCGAGACACAGTTAGGTAATAGGTTATTCTAAATAGGGAATGCAAAATCTGATGTCATGACATCATTTTTAGTTTTATGAGCAAATATGTAAAATAAATTCTGTTTCTTTGTAACTTATACAAAAAAAGTTGTCTTAAGAACAAACTTGATAATATTTTATTTTTAGTTTGTTCCATAAATGATAAATGCTGTAAAGAAATAGAATTTGGTATTTGAAATTAGAATTACCATTTAAGTCGATGATTGATCGATTAAGTTTCTCCGATTTCGATCGATTATCAATTATGAAATTATCCCGATTATTCAACACTAGATCTTAACTTCCGTCAGGAACTACTGTTTGTCAATAAGGTTTTTGATCTCGTTTTCCATGTAAGGATTGTTGTAATAAACAATTAAATCAATCTTATAATTTATTTTTATATATATGTAATTAGATACTTTTATTAGTCCCCTACAGGTGAAACCGGAGGGGACTATAGGTTTCCTCTGCGTCAGTCCGTCCGTCTGTCTGTCTGTCTGTTTCTCTGTCTGTCCCCGTCAGTCTGTCCCACTTGGTTTTCCGCACTTTTTTTCTAAATGCTTGCAGATATTCAGCTGAATTTTGGCATGTGAGTGTATCTTAATGAGTTACAGATCAAGTTTGAATTTCGCTTTGCTTCATTGATTTTTGACAGAAATATGGCATTTTGAATATTTTTCATAATCGCTTAATAAAGATCGGGTTGGTACTGCGCTAATTAATTTCCGATTGTCGACAAAATATGAAGCGAGGAAAAGACTATGGAGAAATGAGTTGAATTTTCGCGGATTATTTTATTAGTTTTAAGGCATTTACAACTTGAAAATCTTTCAGTTTTACCTTTGACATGACTTTTGCACATTATAAAATGACATTCTGAAGAAAAAGGGGAAGCCGGTAGGGGACATGTATTGCTTTTGCAATACTCTCAGAATGCTTGTTGTATAAGATAATATGCGCCTGTTTCGGGTTAAGCGGCTTAAGTTGAAAACTATGATGATTTGATTGTGTCACAATAGGCTTTTTGCAAAAGTGCAACAGGAAGCGTTAGGAACAATGTGTTAAAAAATTAGTGCGTAGAGGCATTGCACGAACTTATTGCTTACCACACCAGGCACACTGACACCCTTACACAAAACACTTTATTAGTTACACTAACACAAGTCAATTTTACAGGTTGGGAACACATCCCCTTTAGCGAGATAATCTAATTTAAATCGCAATTATCCCTCTCTAGCAGAAAAAAACATTACCATAAACAGGTATTTTGTTGTTTTCATTATAAAATAATCAAAAATCTCGTGTGTATTGAAAATCCAGGAGAAAGCTGCATTATAGAGTGTATTCACTACAAAGAACTAAACAATTTTGGCTAGAATTTTAAGACGATCACTGCTGCGTGTGAGAATAAGAGGCTGAAATCCACTTGTAAATTGTGGCTTTTTATAAGCGATGGTTTCAAGATTTACAATCATATACGGACACGTGCAAAAAGTATTCGGTCAAAAATGGCGGCGTGTTTACACTGACAACGGTAGTATGAAAAAATCTACAAGCTAAATTTTCAATGAAAATGCTTTGAAAATTAAAATAATCAACTACTTACGATTTAATACTTCGTAAGGTGTCCTTTGAGTCTGATTACATTTAGAATCCGCTTTGGAATGGAGCCATACAAGCTTTTAATGTAAGCAGGCGTGATACTTGTCCATATGCGCCGAATTTCCTCGATCAAATTGTCTCTCGATTTTATTACAGCAGTGCGTGATTGAAGTTTTCTTTTTATGTGTAACCAAACATTCTCTATTATATTCAAGTCTGGTGATTGAGCAGGCCAGCTCAAACAGTTAATTCGATTTCTAGCTACATACTCTTGAGTTGACCTGGCTCGGTGGACGGGTGCGTTGTCATCCTGAAAATAATAGCCATTTTGAGGGAAATGTCTTGCGAGAACAGGCCACAGGTTTTCCTCTAATATATCTTGGTATTTAGCAGCATTGATATTTCCTTCTACTGGCGTCATAGTTCCAACACCCTCCCTGCAGATGCACCCCCATATCATAACTTCGTATTTCGCTTGAGAAGTCCTCTGCTGTACAAGGTCCGGCCTCCATCCTTCATCCTTTTTTCTCCAAATCCTAATCCTTTCATCATGACCCATTATAATTTTACTCTCATCTGAAAAAATCACACGCTTCCAGTCCTCTACTGACCACCATCTTTTCCCCCGACACCAAGCAAGCCGCTTCTTACGATTCACCTCTTTAATAACCAGTTTCTTCTTTGAAACACTTCTCCTGTAGTTATGTTTATGCAAATTATGCTGTACTGTCCTTTTACTTACTGGTTCTGGTCTTTCCTCGTTAAATTTTGCCGTTATATGAGAAAGTGAACATCTACGATTTGTTTTCACAATCCTCTCTAACTTCCGATAGTCACGGGGCCCGATTTTTGGAGGTCGGCCGCTTCTGGGTTTGTTTTCAACAGATCCGGTGTGAGAAAATTTTCGACAAACGTCTAAAACCGTTGATTTAGGTAACTGTAACATTTCACTTATCTTTCTCCGAGAATAACCTTTCTGCATTAACTCTACGATGATGTTTTTCACATCTGACCCCATTTCTTTTCCTTTCCGACCCATCTTTTTTACTCTTGCTATATTTGCTCTAAATTTGTAAACAGCAGACGAAAATATTGTCACATGATTTATCATGTGACTAATTTTTCTAAATTTATACAAATCTACTTCCTGTGATGTGATATCAAGAGGGCAAGGTCATTTTCTTTTTTTAATACCATGGTAAGTGTAAACACGCTGCCATTTTTGACCGAATACTTTTTGCACGTGACTGTATGTTGTTGAAGCATATAAAATATGTATAGATAACGATCATATTCGTTAGGGTCTTAGCTTTCCATTCCTGTACAAAAGTTGAAAAATGGAATGTTCTTCAGAAACCTATGATATTTGCTTAATAATTTAATTTTACATGTAACATTTGATTGGATAAAAGATTTTATCCATTTTATGTAACATAACTTGCCTACCTCGCAATGAGTTACGTCAAAAAAAGTATTATTCCGCTTGACGTTACTTTTAAAATATAATCAATGTGAAGCCTTATTCTGGATAGAAAATTACCTCACTGTCTCCACTGTAATTAACCGCTTCGTCATTTATAAAACGTAAAGTGTTAAGAAGTACGGGAGCGCAACAGGGTTGTAACATTTGTGGGAAAGTTATGATTAAACAAAAAAGTATGAATTGATTTAATAGAATATTGAAAACAATAACAAGAGGCCCATGGGCCACAGTGCTCACATGAACACATAGGCTAGGAAAAAGCACATATCAGATCAGAACTGAAAGTTTACTGAGGTTGGGGGTAGGGGCTTGAATCCCCCCCCCCTTACAGGGGTTCATGATTTGAACAAACTAGAATCTACACTACCTGAGGATGATTCCATTTATATAAATATCACTAATCATGGATTTTAAATTTTAAAAGGTATCCCTATATATCCCTATGTAAAACTTGGGTAGGCCATTTTGGCCCCACCCCAAGCCCTGGGGGTCATGATTTGAACAAACTTGAATCTACACTACCTGAGGATAATTCCACATGAGTTTCATCTTTTGTGGACCAGTGGTTCTTGAGCAAAAGATTTTTAAAGATTTTCCTATATATTCTTTTGTCACTGAACGAGACAGAGTCTAATTATTTCTGCCCTAGGGATTTCGATAATTTTTTGATAATTCAATTTTATTGTTTTATTTTTAATTTTAGGATTAAAATATTGAATGTCTTAGTGGGCCATCTTAAATATTGTCAAACTTTACTATTGGACCCTATGGGAATTTGTTGGAAAATTGCCAAATTACAACATTTTTTCAATATTTTTTGTACTTCTGCCCTAGGGATTTCTTTTATATTCAAATAAATGAAGTAAATGTAATGAAAGTACTCAGAAGTACAGAGAGCCGGGCTCATTTACAGAGTAGAATGGATTTCTTACATGAATCAGGTTTATATTCTGATGAGAAAAAATTATTTCAAAACTATTAATGATAAGACACCGTCAGTGAGTTTTTCAATCCTTATACCACAGACCCACTTTGTCAGAATCAAAATTAATCTGGTACTGCAGCTGAATGTAAACAAACAGGCCAGTCTGGTTCCCTCTCCTGCTTCATTTTGTACATATGACTTTGTGTAGAAAACTACGGTAACACTGGCTATCAAAAATCCTTACGCTAATGAACTATGTTCTTTGACTCATGAAGTTTTCAAAGTCATTACTACTAATGTTTATTTTATAAAGATAAAATGTCGTCTTATTTTTGTTGCTTTATTTGGAGTTTGTATTATCTCAAAAGCGGTTGAGAGTAAGAACTATATTTTTGCACGTAACTTTAAAATGGCGACTATGGGGTCAACATCCTGCCTTGAACAGGATCACATAAGCCGGTAATTGCTCTTTGAGCAATAAGCCCGGCTAAAAAGTAACCAAATTGTGAAATTTCAAAAAAGTTCACCATCTCGATTGGTTTTCTGGTTGAAGCCAAATACCTCTTAAATTGCCATATCATGGTAAAATTACATTTCTATGTGACGTTGATAGAGCCATTTCAACGTTCTTTTTCCGATAGTTGTTGTAAAATCACATTTTCAAATCAATAGGAGTTACAAATAATGTTAATTTTGTATTAAAATTAAAATAATTAATGACTGCATGAAATTAAAAAGTGCGCAAAGTGATGCGCACTAGAATTAGACTCGGCCTTGTTAAGCCTTCGGCTCAGGTGAGCTAAAAAAGGCCTATATTGAGGCTAACCGATAGATTGATTTGTATAAATGTTGATACTGTAAATTCAGGAAAACATGATTCAACGGCGTTGGAAAATTGAAAAAAAAGGGGTGGGGCTAAATCAAAGAGAAAAAATTCAAACTGAAAAAACTTGACAATAAAATGAGGAGAATTTGACCATTGTCTAAACCTAGAAATTCTGTTTCGTGCAGGTAGAGTGGGGGGGGGTAGTTTCAAACTTTTTTCAGTTACCACTTATCCTTCTTTTCATTAAAACTGTATCATGCCTGTTGAAAGGGAAAAACATGTAACCTTGAATTACTTTTCATAATCATATACAAAATTAGAGAAAACAAAAATGTGAAAGTAACAAGTTGATGTTATCAGCTCATGTTATGTTAATGGTAAGGGATTTCCCATGTATCGAAACTAATCACATTTTTGTTTGAATATTTTGCATACAGGTTCTTGTATAATATTGGCTTCTTTACAATATTCTTGATCTACGGGATAACAATATGCTATCTGATTTGCTTTGAAGTGTTTATGAACTTGAATATTTATTATTAATTTTTTTTGGAATTTGTGTCAGTCCGCAAGAGAAAATAGTGCAAGGGGCATGCAGTCAAAAATTGTGATACATGGTATGTCCTGCAAACAAAGTTTTGATTTTTAAGTCAATAATAAATATTTTCTATTATAAGTCAGTAATTAATAACTTGCAATCAGATTTTGAAAGAAAATTTACAAAATTAAATATTGTACAAACCAGGTTATTTTTACAAGACTGATGTGTTAGTGGTATATATATAAACTAATCCGCGTGCTGATCAAGTACGCTAATTCCCCCCTCCCCCCTTCTGATTACTAGTGATAAAGTGTCTAAGACATAACCGACACTACCTATGTTTGTAAACAAAGCAAGAAACATCTAGTAAAGATGGTTGAAGTAAATCAAATATTAAAGCCATATATGGCGTATGTACAATGAAAATTATAAGACTAAAATTATAAGAATTTATTATTTGTATCATTACTTTATATAAAGATAAAACTTTTCCGTAAATTACAAAATCTAAGTCAATTGCATTATAAAGATATCACAATTTAATTTGGATTCTCAGAATTTTCTCTGACTCAGAAGAAAATACAAAAGATTTAAATAACACATTACAGAGAAGATAAAATCCTATTATTAGATGGAACAAGGTGTTCTCCGCGTTCAAAATTGTATGAAAAGCTTTAATTTATTAGCTCACCTGAGCTGAAAGCTCAAGTGAGCTTTTCTGATCACCCGGTGTCCATCGTCCGTCCGTCCGTCTGTCAGTCTGTCCGTCCGTCCGTCTGTAAACTTTTCACATTTTCAACTTCTTCTCAAGAACCACTGGGCCAATTTTAACCAAACTTAGTACAAAGTATCCTTGGGTGAAGGGGAATTTAAATTATTAAAATCAAGGGCCAAGACCAGTTCCAAGGGGAGATAATCAAGAAAATACAAAAATAGGGTGGGGTCATTAAAAAATCTTCTTCTCAAGAACCACTGGGCCAGAAAAGCTGAAATTTATGTGGAAGCATCCTTGGGTAGTGTAGATATTAAATTGATAAAATCATGACCCCCAGGGTAGGGCGGGGCCACAATAGGGAATCCAAGTTTTACATAGAAATATATAGAACAAATCTTTAAAAATCTTCTTCTCAAGAACCACTGGGCCAGAAAAGCTGAAACTTATGTGGGAACATCCTTGGGTATAGTGTAGATATTAAATTGTAAAAAATCATGACCCTCGGGGGTAAGGCGGGGCCACAATAGGGAATCCAAGTTTTACATAGAAATATACAGAATGAATCTTTAAAAATCTTCTTCTCAAGAACCACTGGGCCAGGAAAGCTGAAACTTATGTGGGAACATCCTTGGGTAGTGTAGATATCAAATTGTTAAAATCATGACCCCTGGGGGTAGGGCGGGGTGACCGTCACAATAGGGTTTCCAAGTTTTACATAGAAATATGTAGAACAAATCTTTAAAAATCTTCTTCTCTTGAACCACTTGGCCAGGAAAGCTAAAACTTAAGTGGAAGCATCCTTGGATAGTGTAGATATCAAATTGTTAAAATCATGACCCCGGGGGTAGGGCAGGGCCACAAAAGGGAATCCAAATTTTACATAGAAATATATATATAGATCAAAACTTTTTAAAAGATCTGCATCACCCAAGTTACTCAGGTGAGTGATGTGGCCCATGGGCCGCTTGTTTGTATTAAATATGTTTCTTTACTTAATTTTGTATTTTTCAAAAATATTTTTTTGATCAGTTACGCCACATATGGCTTTAATCTTAAAGGGAAGAAATGAGCTGTATCATTTGATAAAATAATTTTATATGTAAATCATGTTATTACTTCATGTGAAAACAATAAAAGAACCACTGCCTTCCACAATTTAGATCTGTATCACAGCAAGCTTTATATACAGTAAGTCAATAAAAGTCACTTTAACATGCCTGTGATTCTTATCTCGTTAACTGTCGGCACTACTCTGGAGAGAGAGTTCCTTTACTATGTCCAGCTGTGTCTTACCATCAGATGCTGATAGACAGTAAAAAATAATAATTTCCCCCCCAAAAAACCCCAAAAAGATTAAATCAGGTGTTGTTCATAAATAAAATGTGAAATGTTGTCATAAATGTGAATCAAGAGACTGAAAAATCAAATATACATGTTTATTCAAAAGTAGAAAGATTATGTAAACGATTAATATACCATGCCATTGTGATAAATTTTTAGTCTTCTGTCAAAAAACCAAAAGGAATTGAAATATTAAGTGTGCATAAATTTATCAATGAAAGTCAGGTAAATGAATTACAAAAGCTAAATTGAAAGAAATGTAATATTACATGTACATATCAATTTGAAGTCAAGATATATTTTAAGAGTGACTAAACCAAACGAAAAAACAAAATTAAAATGTTCATTTCAATTAAAAGTCAAAAAGACTTGAATTTTAAGAGCAGCTAAATCTGGAGAATTGGAGTATTTATTTTGCATATCAAAGACCATTCAATTCAAGGAGTTAAATTTCAAGAGTGGCTAAATGAAGAGAATATCAAATATACATACAAAATGAAATTTTGAAAGTCGTGGAGCTGAATTTGAATAAGGCCATAATAAAAATATTCCTAGATTCTCATCCCCGCCCGCCCCGATTTTATACCCCCGCCTCAATTTTTTTTATTTCTGTTTTAATTTCTTCGTCTTAATTCTGATCGGGATCGGTATTCATCTACCATTCTACTTTCGTTTAAAATCCCGCAAAAGTCAACATGATTCTGACACCTGAAAGATTGTAATTTCTGTAATACATGCGTTGAATTTTAATTAAGGGTCATTGGTTGAAAAAGATTGGTGATGATGTACATGTGAAGTAAGAGATAATTGAACCTTTACTATGACTTTTATTCAGGTATTGTAGATAAAATTACACAGATTGACCAGGTCAATAAAAAATCTGCAAAATTGAAAAAAAATATAAGATTTAAAATAAAAGCCGCCCGCCCTCGATTTTTAAAAAAAATTGGATGAGAATCTAGCATTTTATTTATTATGGCCTAACCATAGTAACCAAATCAAGGATTTTGAATTTTGTAATATGCATATCAATGAAAATAGACGATTTGAAATTTAAGAGTTGATCAATCACAAGAAATGAAACATATTGATGTGCACTGAAATTGTCAAATTATTTGTCAACTTATGAAAAAAGTGAAATATTTGATGTGCATGCATATTAATGATCTTTTTCATTTGTGCTCTCTCTAAATTATAATTCCCAACTTGTAATATTGTTGATAACTATATAGCTAGTTCATCTGCTTATTACCCAGGAGCAGAGAAGAAAATTAAAAAAAAAAATTAATGTATTTTCACTATATAATCATTATAGAGCCCCGACCTAACCCCTGACCCTGGGGCAATGAAATTTACAATTTTAAAAAAGGCACTCCTATTCATCATAAGTATGTACTTTAGTTATTTTAATTAATACACAGAAGCAAAGAAGAAGATTTTCAAAGCATTAATGCATTTTTACTGTATAATCAATAGAGCCCAGCCCTAATACAAGAACCGCTGACCCTGGGGCCATAAAATTCAAAATTTTTAGAAGAGGCACTCTTACTCATTATAGCTATCAGGGTTCTCATTAAGTGCCGGCGACCGGCGATTTCACCGGCTACTTACACACTGGCGCCGGTTATTTCACTTTCAAAAATCAGTAAAAGAAAATCTGTGCTTCAGAAGAGAATTTTGGTTATCCCGTTTGTCTTGGTCAGCGTAGTGAATAAAAAACGTAAACATATAAAAATCGTTTTTATTTGACGCTTTCCTTGTAAGATTATGACCCCCTATTTTTAAAAACGTGGTGATGATACAGGAATCGCGATTAAAACACGGGCGATAACTCAAACTCAGTGCATCTACCAAAGATTCCAGAGAGTTCCGAAAGCAATCATGGCGTGTCATAAAAAAACCCCGCTGAGAATATTAGTTGAATTATCGTCTTTATTTGGTGTATAATTTAGGTTTAAAGGCATGCGCAACCTAAAATAATTTGTTGTAACTAGAGCCAAGCTCCTTGCAAAGCACAAGTAGGTCTTCTGTCGGAGCTACGGACAGAGAGAAATGACTTTGAGTCAAGGTCATTCCACGTTCTAATGATAAAGCAATCTCTAAAGGGTATATATCATCTTATTATGTTTTACTATTTAAAGAATAGTAGGGCCAGTTTCATTTGTCACTGATCGGCGTACGCCGAATTGCGCCGGTCATATGACCGGCGTAAACCGGCTAAGAGGCAAATGAAGTAAACCGGCGAAAACATTTTTAAAAAAAGAATAATTACGCTAAATGATAATCAATTAATTAAGTTTTATTACTTTTTACATTATGTCTTTGGAGAATAATTCGAAATTCAATTAAAAAAAAAAAACATGAACCTCATGAAAAATTTTATTTTTCTGTGTAATCAGAAAAAAAAACAAATTTTAAATATATGAATAGAAATTTGCTCCAAATATGCAAACAAAAAAGAACGTGTCGATTTGGTAAAAATTGTCTGCATTTTCACAGTTGTTTTCTCTTCCCGCCATATTTCTAAGACCGGCGATTTCCTCGCCAGTCATTTCAGTCCGGCGCATTCGGCGTACGCCGGCGAACCTTCCTCGGTCAAATGAAGTAACAAGCCAGGTTACGAAAGGTCAAGCGGCGCATTCGGCGTACGCCGGTATGACAAATGAAATCCTACCATAGTAAAGGAATGTTTGCGACCTTGACCTTGTCAAAATGACCTTGGGTCACATGTTTCACACGTTTTTTTTCAAACAATGCATCCAGTCAAATTATCTTATCCTAAATGACCTTGATTCAAGGCTGTAACACACTTTCCATGATTTAAGCCACACATTTTTTAAGATAGGCCTTGTCACAGCTTATATAAATGTGTAAAAAGTTATGGTCAATTTTAAGCAATGTTTAAATTTTGGAAAAGCCGGATAAACTTCAAGGTCAAAGTTCATGAAATACTAGTATTTGATATGATTTTATCACAGGTTACGTACATGACATTGTGATGTTTGTGTGATATGAAAGCCCTATCTCTCCTCATTGAAAAGTTATGATCAAGCCTCAAGGTCAAGTTGTCAAAAGTCAGTGTATGTTTAGAAAAGATTTGTCATAGGTAATTTACAGGGATAAAATAAAAGCCCTATCTCTTCTCATTCAAAAGATATGAGTATTGTTAATGTTTTTGAAAAGCAGGTCAAAGGGTAAAAAATGAGTGAATTTTGAAAGGTGTTGTCATATTTTTATAAAATGGAAGCTTTCAAAAGTTATGGTCAATTTAAAGTAATGTTCTTTTTTTTAAGTGGGTCAAGCTCCCAGATCATTCAAGGTATTAAATTCAGAAATTCGGTCTATTTAAACACTTGTTTTCACGCAATATCTCTATAAGCCATTGAGCTTTTGCATTGAAATTTTATACCACAATTAACTCCCTATGACCATATATATGGCGAAAGGAATACCCCTGTGCATTTTGAGGTTCAAACGTCAATGTCATAAATTCATACTTCTGTGTGACTCTGTGTTAAACTTTCATTTCCAGTCAATATCTCAGGAAGGTTTTGAGTTTTTGCAATTAAATGTCATAAACCATATAACTCCCTATGGCCCTGTCCTGGAACACCCCCCCCCCCCCCGATCGATCTGCGCATGTTTTTTATCCGTAAATTGGCTTGTTTTTCATAAACTACGATCTGATAATTTGGATTGTGGCAAAAATTAAAAATTTGTTGAAGGCATTTTTTTTCAGTTCTCTATGATTCTTTAAAACATTATCAGAGAGAAGAAAAATCCACTGGCTGACTCAAGCTTTTTTTAGAAGCTAAACTTGTAAGCAATTAGAATAACTTGATATAGGCCCGTACATGTATACATGTAACGATTGCAGTTACTTCAAAGTGGAGGGGGAGATGGGGCCTAAAAAACGTGTGTACCTTTCCAATATTGGAATCATCCGTACAATTCAGAAACAAGTTGCAGTATTGATATACCCAATTTTTTTTTTTTTTTTAAATAACGAGACCATAATGGACTTCACAAGGGTAGAATTGATCATAATTTTAGTACATGTGCAATTAAAATCACTATCAAAATTGGCAGAGTTATCGATAGGTCATCCTGTGTCACCCTTCAGTGTAACCGATGAACTCGTGCATAGATACCTCAGCCGAAGACAAAAGCGCGCGTAAACGCAGCATCTTTTATTCATTCGTCAAAGAATAGAATCCGACATTACACACTTTTAGATAATGTTCAAGAAAACCTTTAAATTCATTCTTATGATTTGTGCAAATGACATTTTTCTTGATCTTAAATCTAGGACTCTAGTAAAAATCAAGTAGCGGTAATGTTGACCTCACGAATGTGTACAGGTCAATGCGCGATCGATAAATGGGTTTCATAACCATGTGATAATTGTACACACAAAACATGCACTGTACACTCTGAAATACGCTGAATAAGGAACCCACACTCCTCTTGACCAAGTACGTTAAGGAGTCTGCAAAGAGTTGCATTTGAATTAAATTTTTTCATAATTTTACTAGGAATGAACTACATAATTTATTTATTATCGATATCTATGGAACGCCAACACTGCCTTATAGCATACAACTATGCATTTATTATGTCAATTTATCATTACGTGATGTGAACATATCTTTACGTTATGTCAATTCTTTATGATATTATGAAAAAATATCTTTACATCATGTCAATGCTGCATTACATGAAGTAAAAACATCCTTTCATTATGTCAGCACTTCATAACTTGAAGTCGAAAATTCATTATGTGAAGTGATAATATGTTTACATTGTGTTAAAACTTTATTACGTGAAATGAATGTTTCTTTACATCATTTCATTTCTTTAATATGTGAGGTTAAAATTGCATTATACGTCAAGTGAATTGTGTTTTATAATTAAACTTAACATTACATGAAGTCAAAAATCCATTCCTTTTTGAGAGTGTATATTTCTATTATATCAAAGCATTATTACATGATATGGGTTTTTCTTTATTTTACGGCGAGAGCATCATGATGTGAGGTGAATACATCTTACCTTTATGTCAGTGCTTTATTACGTGGTGTAAAAAGTGTATGACATTATGTGAAAATATCTTTATATTACTGTAGATCACTTAATTTTCGCGACACCTTATTTTCGCGAGATAGTCATTGACTTTTTATTAGCGAGACAAAATTTTCACGAATTGTGGCCAATGCTCTATATAATCTTAAGGAATTCTTTTATACGCTAGAATGAAATTTTCGCGAGCATACCGTCTCGCGTAATTACGCGAAAATAAAGTTCTCGCGAATAAAAAGTGATTTTCAGTATATCAACACTTTATCACATTATGTCAAAACTCAATTCCGTGATGTGGATAAATAATTACGTTATGTCAACTCTTTCTTATGTGATCTTATAATATCTTTATATTGTGTTAACTCTTTATCATGTTGATTCCAAAAGTGCATTACCTGATGTAAAAATACATTTACAATTTCTCAAAGCTGTATATCTGTTATAAAATGAATGTTGACGACCGTGTTTTTATGACTGGTAAGAGGGGGGGGGGGTCCTGATTGATTAGGAAGAATTACAGACACAAAATATCAGCCCTCCTCTTTTCCCAGACATAACTTTACAATAGAAAATGTAATGTTCATTGAAAGTACAGCCCCACCCCCACTTTTTGTTGAATTATAGTCCACTGACGGTAATGTAATATATCTGACAAAAAAATTAGGACTGATCGAAGTTGGACCCCCCTCCCCGAAATAGGAGTTCGGGCTTGGAGTGGACAATTATTTTTTTTTTTTGGCTTCTCAATTTTTTTTTCGTGCGAATATTTTTTTCTGGCTGACCCCCCCCCCTTTCTTTCGAAAAAAGATGATACGTCACTGGAATTAGTTATTTTTTCAACCATTCCAGGGCCAGAATTCTGTTATAAAAATCTACCAATCCCTCATCTAAATCAATTGAATATGTCTTAGTAAGCATGCATGGGCACATATCAGTAGCGGATTTCAGAATCTTGAACAAAAAAAATTGTCCAGGCCTGATTTTATGTACATGTAGATTTTGGTCACTTAAGAGATGGTAGGGCGGGATTTCCCCCTCCCCCAACCCACCAGTGCACGTGTGTTATAACGATGTGTTTACACTTAAAAAAAGGAAAGTTCACGACTGATAAAAAAAAACGTATGACAATGTTCTAAGTAAGATCAGAAGTTTAAGACTTTTATCCCCCAAAAAACAAACAAACACACAAACAATTCAAAATACGAGTAAAAAGAAAAAAAATTGCTGCACGACTCATAATATTTGATTTATTTAATTATCAGATTAAAGTAAACGCCATTGAATTTCGACGTGACTTTAATTCACAGTCGCAGTGTTAAGGCTTTGGACGTTTCAAGATTGTCAATCCTTTGTCGCTTAAAATTTTTATTTAAAGATGCCATTCCCAAATCGCTGAGATTTCTTCTACGACAATTTTCTCTCCCGCCAATTTAGTGCTTGCGGAACGCGGAAAATACGTTATGCTCATATAAAGGCCGAGGATACCCGTGTTCGCATAACGTAATAGCGAATCGACATAATGTAGTAGTGTAAGTTAATATCATAAAGAACTGACATAATGTAATGATAGGTTAACACAATGTTATTGTTTAATTAAATGTCATGAACAGTAAACATAACGAAATGCAAGAATGTGTAAATGTCATAAAGTGTTGACATAATGTAAAGGAAGGTTTACACGATGCAATAGTAGTGTGGGATAATATCATAAAGAGTTGATATAATGTAATGGAAGGTTGACACAATGCAGTGGTAGTGTGGGTTAATGTCATAAAAAGTTGACATAATATAATGGAAGGTTGACATAATGCAATAGTAGTGTGGGTAAATGTCATAAAGAGTTGACATAATATAATGGAAGGTTGACACAATGGAATAATGGTGTGAGTAAATGTCGTAAAGAGTTGACATAATGGAACCGAAGGTTGACACAATGTAAGAGTAGTGTGAGTAAATGTCATATAGAGTTGACTTTATGTATTTAGGAAAGTTCACTCAATGCAATAGTAGTGTGAGTAAATGTCATAAAGAGTTGATATAATGTAATGGAAGGTTGACACAATGCAGTAGTAGTGTGGGTTAATGTCATAAAGAGTTGACATAATATAATGGAAGGTTGACACAACGCAACAGTAGTGTGGGTAAATGTCATAAAGAGTTGACATAATGTAATGGAAGGTTGACACAATAAAATAAAAGTGGAAGTAAATGTCATAAAGTGTTGACATAATGAAACCGAAGGTTGACACAATGTAATAGTAGTGTGAGTAACTGTCATATGGAGTTGACATTATGTAAAGGAAAGTTCACACAATGCAATAGTAGTGTGAGTAAATGTCATAAAAAGTTGACATAATGTAAAGGAAATTTCACACAATGCTATAGTAGTATGAGTTAATATCATGTAGAGTTGACATAATGTAATAGAAGGTTGACACAATGTAATAGTTGTGTGAGTAAATGTATGGAACGCCGTCACTGCCTTATAGCAGAACACAACGATTGCATTGCGTCATCCTTCCATTACATTATGTCAACACTTTATGACATTTACTCACACTACTATTGCATTATGTCAACCTTACATTACATTATGTCAACTCTTTATGACATTTACTCACACTACTATTGTATTGTGTCAACCTTCCATTATATTATGTCAACTCTTTATGACATTGACCCACAATACTATTGCATTATGTCAACCTTCCATTATATTATGTCAACTCTTTATGACATTAACCCACAATACTATTGCATTATGTCAACCTTCCATTATATTATGTCAACTCTTTATGACATTAACCCACAATACTATTGCATTATGTCAACCTTCCATTATATCATGTCAACTCTTTATGACATTAGTCCACACTACTTTTGCATTGTGTCAACCTTTCATTACATTATGTCAACTCCTTATGACAATTACACACACTACTATTGCGTTATGTCAACTTTCAATTACATTATGTTTAGTCTTTATGGCATTAACTCGTACTTTAATTACATTATGCCAATCTTCCCTTGCATTATATCAGCTCTTTATGACATTAAGTCAAAACAATTTTACGTGGTGTAAAAATGTTTTTATATATTTTCAACTCATTATTACATTATGTGCACTCTCTACTATTTGGTCTAAGTAGTTCATTACATGATGTGAATTAATCTTTAACTCAATATCAATTCTCTATAATACGTTGTCAGAATTTCATTACATTATCTGAAAAAATTGTCACATGTGGTCAATTCTTTTACTACTTTATGCCTTCAATATGCTACATGACGACGTGAATCAATTTCATGATGTGAATTTGCCCTTACTTTTTGACAAATCGTTATTACGTTATGTCATTGTGTCTTTACATTGTGTCAAAAATGCTAAGCCTCTTGTCAGCATACATGTATCTTAGGCTATTTCATCTCATATCAGATGTGAAAAGCTCATGTCATACTGTGCGCACTCTTCTACATTATGTCGATTCACTATTACGTTATGCGAACACGGGTATCCTCGGCCTTTATATGAGCATAACGTATTTTCCGCTTTCCGAAAGCACTAAAAATGGCGGGAGAGAAAACTGTCATAAATTAAATTTTCAGCGATTTGGGAATTGCATGTTTAAATGAAAACTTTAAGCGAATAATGATTGACAATCTTGAAACATGCAAAGCCTTAACACTGCGACTGTGAAATAAAGTCACGCGCCGAAATTCAATGGCGTTTATCTTTATCTGATAATTAAATAAATCAAATATGAGTCGTGCAGCATTTTTTTTTCTGAATTGCTTTTTTTTAAAAATAAAAATCTTAAACTTCTGATCTTACCCAGAACACTGTATTTTTTGTCAGACTTTAACTCTCCTTTTTTAAAGTGTAAACAGATATATCGTATAACACACGTGCACTGGCGGGTTGGGGAGGGGGGGGGGCAGAAATCCCGCCCTACCATCTTTAGTCACCAAAATATACATAAGATTAATAATTTTGTTAGTTTTACAATGTAGGACATTGCATTACTTTCACATTAAGTTTAGCTGAATTAAATTGAAAACTTTTTTCTATAAAACTATAAAGCTTGCCGGGGACTTTTTCCGCTTTCCCCCTTTGGTCACCAACTCCATACCGTCCCCCTTCTTTTTTCAAGCTTCTCATATGTGCCACAAATATGTGCCCATGCATGCTTGTTAAGGCATATTCAATTGATTTAGAAGAGGGACTGGTAGATTTTTGTAACAGAATTCTGGTCTTGGAATGGTTGAAAAAATTACTGTAACTAATTCCGTGACATAGCATTTATTTGAAAGAGGATGTCAGCCAGAAAGAAAAAAATTATTTACCCGAAAAAAAAACTCGACAAGCCCAAAAAATTGTCCAAGCCCGAAAATCCTATTTCGGAGAGGGGGCCCGACTTCGATCAGTCCTATATTTTTTCAGTTATACTACATTACCCCTAGTGGACTATACTTCAACAACAAGTGGGGGTGGGGGCTGTACTTTCAATGAACATTACATTTTCTAAAATAAGGTTATGTCTGGGAAAAGAGGGGGGCTGATATTATGTGTCTATCATTCGTCCTACTCAATCGGGACCCCCCCCCCTCTTACGAGTCATTAAAACACGGTCGTCAACATTCATTATTATACATGTACTAGATATACAGCTTTCAGATAATGTAAATGTATTTTCACATCAAAGCTTTTGGAATCAACATGATAAAGAGTTAACACAATATAAACATAGGCGTCGGAACCGGGGGGGGGGGGGGGGGGGGGGGGGGCTAGGGGGGCTTAGCCCCCCCACTTTTTTCCAAATATATACTTAGTTTAGACATTGAACATATCTTCGTAAGTTTAGCCCCCCCCCCCCACTTTCCACAGATACGTCTTAGTATAGGTAAAAATTGGTAAAAGTGTTGGTGTTTGGAAGAAAATGTTTGGTACTGGAGTTCGAACCTTTCAACCCCCCCCCCCCCCCCCCCTCCCCCCCCCCCCCCCCCACACACACACACACACACACACACGAAATAGGACCTTCATATTTGGACAAGAGACATAAACACATTTTCCTTGTTTTTTTTTGCTTGTCAGGTTTTTTTGAAGGTACAAAATTAAATTTTCTTACACTTAGCCCCCCACTTTCAATTTGCTTCCGACGCCAATGATAAAGATATTTTTTAAATCACATAAGAAAGAGTTGACATAACGTAATTATATATCCACATCACGGAATGGAGTTTTGGCATAATGTAATAAATTGTTGATATAATATAAAGATATGTTCGCATTATGTTATACACTTTTAACACCACGTAAAGCACTGACATAAAGGTAAGATGTGTTCACCTCACATCATGATGCTCTCGCCGTAAAATAAAGATATATCCATAACACGTAATAATGCTTTGATATAATAGACATATACATTCTCAAAAAGGAATGGACTTTTGACTTCATGTAATGATAAGTTAAATTATAAAACACAATTTACTTGACGTAATGCAATTTTGACCTCACATATTAAAGAAATGAAATAATATAAAGAAACATTCATTTCACGTAATAAAGTTTTAACACAATGTGAACATATTTTCACTTCATATAATGAACGTCCGACTTCAAGTTATAAAGTGCTGACATAATGGAAGAATGTGTTTACTTCATGTAATGTAGCATTGACATGATGTAAAGATATTTTTACATCACCCCATAAGAAATTGACATAACGTAAAGATATGTTCACATCATGTAATGATAGATTGACATAATGAATGTATAGTTTTATGCTATAAGGCAGTGATGGCGTTCCATATAAATGTCATAAAGAATTGACATAATGTAATGGAAGGTTGACGCTGTGCAATTGTTGTGTTCTGCTATAAGGCAGTGACGGCGTTCCATAGATATCACTTATCAGAGTTGTTACTTGAACAAATATTTTGTTACCATGATTGGAAAAAAAATTCTGTGAAATCTATCAAGATACTATTAAAATAGTTTCTTTTACAGTTTTTCATTTTGCATAATTTATTACATTTTTGTTTACAAAAAGCAAGAACATTCATGAATAGTTCATGAACATTCCTAAATAACTTACATATTATTCATGAATAGTTCATGCATTGAACCTATTAATATCATTCATGAACTTTTTAGGTCGCCTGAGTAAACTCAGGTGACCTATTGCTATCCGTTTTCGTCCGTCGTCGTGCGTTGTGCGTCATGCGTTAACATTTGAACATTTTCAGTTTCTTCTCTGCAATTTCCTTTTGCCAATTTCAACCAAATTTGGCATAAAGCATCTATGGGTGGAGGGGAACAAAAATTGTGAATTTCATGATCCCTGCCCCCCTGGGGCCTGAGGGATGGGGCCAAAACCACTAAAATTAATGCAATCTTTAAAAATCTTCTTCTTTACTCCTGGACATCAAGCAGTCAAACTGTTTGCATGATTGTAATCAGCAATGAGTCCTCTACCAAAATTGTGAAATTCACAGCCCTGGGGTCAGGGGTTCTAGGGCTAGGGCGGGGCTAAATAATTAGGTAGTGAAAATGCATTATTTCTTTGAAAATCTTCTTCTCTGCTCCTGGGTATTAGATAAATCGACAAAGTACATAGTTATGATGAGCAAGAGTGTCTCTACCAAAATTGTGAATTTTATGGCCCCAGGGTCAAGGGTTCTGGTGTTAGGGCGGGGCTCTATTGATTATTTAGTGAAAATACATGAATTCTTTGAAAATCTTCTTCTCTGCCCCTGGGTATCAAATAAACTTACTAAGTACATAGTTATGATGAGCAAGAGTGCCTCTAGCAAAACTGTGAATTTTATGGCCCCAGGGTCAGGGGGTTCTGGTGTTAGGGCGGGGCTCTATAGATTATATACTGAAAATACATGAATTCTCTTAAAATCTTTTTCTCTGCTCCTGGGTATTAAATAAACTAACTAAGTGCATAGTTATGATGAGCAAGAATGCCTCTTCCATAATTCTGTATTTTTTGGCCCCAGGGTCGGGGTTCTGGTGTTAGGGCGGGGCTCTATTGATTATATAGTGAAAATACATGAATTCTTTGAAAATCTTCAATTCTCCTCCTGGGTATTAAATAAACTTACTAAGTGCATAGTTATGAGAAGCAAGTGTGCCTCTACCATAATAATGAATTTTATGGCCCCAGGGTCAGGGGTTAGGGTGGGGCTCTATTGATTATATAGTGAAAATACATTAAATCTTTAAAAATTTTCTTCTCTGCTCCAGGGTATTAAGCAAATGAACTTCAAAATAAAGTTATGATGAATATAGTTATGATAGACAAGGGCCCATATCTTACAGAATTGTGAATTTAAAGGCCCCAGGGTCAGGGGTACCATAGAGGGGGGATGTACTTATATACTGAAAATGATTGAATGGTTTGAAATCTGCTCCTTGGTATTAATCAAATAACAAGGCCAAAGGGTCAGGGGTTCATGTATGGTAGGGGCACTACTGATTATTGCTGAATATTACTGATTAGTTGAAATGCATTTTTTCCCTTACCCTGCGTATGGGTATTAAGTAAACAAACTAAGCAACTGCTAAGTGTATTGTTATGATGATCAATGGTGCCTCTTTCAAAATTGTGAATGCCATAATATCTGGCTTAAAACATAAAGCAAGTTTAATCACTGGAAAGTTGTTGCATAATGCTCAGGTGACCTATAAGGCCCATGGGCCTCTTGTCTTGAATTAAGGTTCAAGAATATAATTTATAAAGTTTTCTTGAAAGTTCAAGAATTATTCTTGATCATTTTGCAGGCAATTAAAAAATCCAAGTTTGTTCATGAACAACAAATAATTCTTGAATATTCTTGAACTTGGTTTTCATGAATAAAATCCTTGAAATCATGAGTGTCCAATTTTAACTTCAACAATTCATGAGCTGATTCAAGAATATAATTCATGAACTTTTCTTAAAAGTTCAAGAATTATTCTTGATCATTTCGCAGGGGCAGTTATATACTTGTAAAGTTTCACTACTTTTGAATAAAAGCATAACTTAAAAGATTATTTAAAATACATATGTATATATCCTTTATCAGGTCACCATCAAATGCACATATATATTGAGGAAGGATTAAAACGCTATATACGTACATTCTGAACCATGCTATCAATGAAATTCCCGACACTAGATTAAAAGGATTTTATAAACTTGAAAGATAATTATTTATAAGCATATGTGGATTTTATCTTGTATGATTTTGTTTGTGTTCACATGTTAAAACAGCTGTTAATATTATTTGTTTCCTACATAAATACTGTGTAAAATCAGCGTAAAATAATGAATGCTAATGTTGCATAATTTTCATTTCCGGACTTACTATTTATAAAAAATGAATACTGTTCCCACTCATTAACTGACACGAATTTAATACTGGACGGAGATTTTTAACCAATTATTTTACACACAAAAAAAAATGTGGTTAATGCTTGGGAACATATTCAATTTCATCAACATTTACTGGTTTTTCATGAAAAATGAACGGATTTCACTGAGAACTGGGAGCCAAATCGTCCGGATAAATGAGGGTCCACTGTATACAATAAATTATTGAAATATTTCAGACAAAGGATAATGATACTTCAAGAACTTACACTGGGGATCACAAATTATGGGCACAACACATTGAAGAACTACTGGTGTATTTGGATAAGTCATTTAGATATGATGGAATACTTGGCAACATGGGTATGTTAAATATTTTATAAATCATATATCATATGTCAGTTATTACTTGACATAAAAAGCTGAAGACTGTAAATATCAGGATCAAACCTTCAATGTTAAAACAAGTTAAATTGACATTGTTGCTTGGTAAAGCAATGGCATTGATGCTATTTATTTATATTTGCATATCCACTGCTTTCTCCAATTATGAACATGCAGTCATCAATTGCGTTCATAAGACTATAGACGCAACTACTTCTGCTACATGTATGAATGCAATTGCTATTTCACACAAGTGTAGCACAAGCTCTTCTACACTTATAAAATGTGTTGAGAAGTATATATATATATGAAATGTTTTGCAAAAGGAATAAGTTTTTTTATAATATTCTTCCGAAAAAAAAAAGAAATTCAGAATAATTTAAAATTGCTGATTTACATCTTTAAAAATCTTATTTTGGTCAATGTTTTTAATTGTATAACATGGTATAATAAAAATGTTTAAAAATTGAAGAGAACTGCCTTATTAAATTTTTTCTTGTCATATTTTCGCATATTTATACAAAGAACGATAACTCTTCACACTTGGGGTTTTGACATTCAGAAAAGCAACATTTCTTCAATAGTACCGTATAACGGGTATTTTCTGCGGTTGGAAATTTTTGCGATTTAACCCCTAAAAGGTAGCAAATTAATTTCTGCGTTTTCAATTTCTGCGGTTGCACTTTACCGCAAAAAATTATTTACGGGATGTATAGGCTCATCAAACTCTAAGATTTATTAAAACACTTCCATGATTACGTTTTGTTAATTCATTCAGGCAAATGAATGAAACATGCATGAGAACAGCTAGGTATTGTGCGATTAAAC
>NW_026925708.1:0-10483 GCF_032062105.1 Saccostrea cuccullata
TTTAACATAAGTTTAAGGTAAGCCATTTGAAACTTTATGAAAAATATTTATTGAAGTCATAAAAGCAGAAAAATGGTTAAAAAAGTTAAAATTCTATCATTATCAGAAACTATGCAAAAGTGCATGCATTAAAGTGAATAAATTCATATTAGATGAACTATGGATAATTTGATCAATAAAATATATTCTGGATGATGATCTTTGTATCAATTGAGGAAAATTGGATATAAAGATACAAGTTTGAATTATTTATTACGATCAATTTCAAATATTTTTTCAGCCAGCTCACCAGTGTGACATTGCATAAAAAATACTTTAAAAACATCCTTTTTTTAAAATCGATCATAAGAATTTCTTTTATCTTGATGAGAAGGATATGGAGATAACGAACAGTATCCAATCTCAAAGTCCGTAAAACAATACAAAGTAAGAGCAGAGCAAACAGGACTTCCGAAACATCAGATATGGGATCAGGTGCCATGGGGGAGTGGGCTTCCCCTGCTGACCGGTCACAACCGTCGTGTGCTCCTTGTCATGATTAGGAAATAAGGGAAATATCTGTCGTCAATTCAGTGTATAAATAATGGACTAACAATTGGTATGAAAAACGTCAGTCAGCATTTGACTCAATGATAAATTGTATTTGCTGACCAGGTCATTGTATCGACCATAGAACCTACGAAATGATGACTTTAAACGAGACTGCTTATATTCTTTTTTCATCAACTTGCTTGATAATAATTTACCTCGTTTAAGAAATTGTTCATACGTAGAGCATGCTCTTGCGTATCGAATCAACTGAGATATATACATGTATACTCCGTATGAAGGTGATGAAGGTATATTGCTGCATAAGTAAGGGAAGTTGACGATTGAAAAGTTAATGTCATCACGTTTATCATATAGCTTGGTTGTTAGATTAACATTAGTGTCTTTTTCAAGTAAAATATCCAACTATGAAGCAGAAGTGTCAGACTATGTGGTATCTTATCTCAAGCTCACGAGGATATATCGTATCAACGTAGAAGTTGAAATTACCATTGTTAATTGACAATACATCGTCGATATATCTAAATGTCGAGTTGAAGGTCACAGCAAGTGTTTTCTTTTTTTCATGCATAAGATGATACTATGTATTTATTTTACTTATAATTATTTTTTTTAAACTCTTAGCTTTCCCGCCTTAATTTTACATGAATAATAATACCCGATATCACAACAGAGTTCACATTTTGCATACAAGACCTACTGGCCTACCGTTTTAGCAGGTAAATATATATTCTAATGCAATTATGCTGTGTGTATAGTTATGATTAGTAATGATGCCTTTCAAAATTTGTGAATTTCAAGGCCTCTGGTTTAAAAAAACGAATCAATTCCAATTGTTGGAAAATTGATGATTTATATTCAGCCTCAGTTGACCTATAAAGAATCTTTTCATATTTATATACCTCACATGATTACGTCGTTGGGGAGTGTTTCAGTCAAAGTTTATCGAATTGATAATGGTAGTAACTCTTTCATCGATTACTTTTCTGATTTAAAAATGTTTACTTGAAAACAAATATTTGCTCTCTTAAAAACCTAAAAAAAAATGCTTAGCATTGATTTCTGTCTTTCTTTTCTGGAAATTGGATCTTTTGTTTAAGTTTTTATTTTATTTTAACATTTAGGTATTTGTTACCTGTTACAGTCCATGAAACGTTCTACTTTCCCATTTTTCCGTTCGTTCAGCGTTCGTTCAGCGTTCGTTCACCGTTCTTTCAGCGTGCGTTCACCGTTCGCTCTCCGTTCACAGTTTTGCGTTCACCGTTCACAGTACGCGTGCGCTTGCGTTCACCGTTCGCTCTTCGTTCCGTTTACTTTGCGTTCAGCTTGCGTTCACCTTTCACTTATCGTTCAGTCTTCATTGTCATTCGGAACTCCGAAGAGAAAGGACTTATCTTTTTGATGGTAAGGATTTACACGTTTTTTAGTTGAATAACTAAGATATCGTGTTTGAAGAATAATAATTTCATTGCAAAAATTAACCACGATATTTATATTTCTATTATTATAACCTAGCTGTTACATTATCCGTGAAATTTCCCTGGAAAATGATACATTAAGTACCTACATGTATGTAAAATGATGCTAAACTATGAAATTTCAAAAAAAGAAAATTATTAAAAGCAAACGCTTTACAAACAGCAACATATTGTTGTAATGTAAAAGACGACAATTCATGAATAGGTGGATAATAATTCAAGTCTTTTACCGGACAAGATTACAAAAAAAATTATTTCTAACACGTATTTAAAAAAAATGCACGAAAACGTACATGAGAACTACAATCAGGTCTGAGAATTATGAACAGTACTGCAGATATTCAGTTAATTAAATATCTCTAGAGCTAAATAAATTAACAGCTTGATTTTAAATTTTGGAAAAGACCAACTGTTTAAAATGTAATACATTAGAATTTTTTGTACTCTACAGTAAGTCTATTATTAGAGAGGGAAAATTCTTTCATTCACCGTGTTTGCCATTCAGTATAATTAAGAGCCCCTCCCGACCCCCCGACCCCCCCCCCCCCGGCGCTTTATCTCCCGATTTCAAATACTTACTAAGTATATTCATTATATTTTATTTAATATTTAATGTGTATTGTAACACAAGAAAATCAGTCTTAAAACTAACATCAAACAGTCATTAAACAACAGTATTTCAAAATATACATGTGCCGACAGTAGCATTTTAAATTGGCTGGGAATATGTTTTATATTCAGTTTGATATATATATTATTCCATTTCCAGTTTTTATTTTTTCTTCTGAAGGAATGAAAAAATCAGATCTAGAAATGATAGGGGAAAATATTAAAACTTCTTGCTAAGCCAAAATACTAAGCGAGTCTTTGCCTTCGGCATGCTCGGTGAAAAGAGATTTCCACATGCACCTCCGCTGTGTCTAATGATTTGATTGACAGGACAAGCACGTGGACTTCTTGTGAACCGTGTGAAGATGGAAAATAATATCCGATGGTTACTGTCAAATGGATTTGTTAATTTTAAAAAATTGATTACTTTTATTGCTTGGAATATTTCGGAAAAATAATAATAACAGAAATCTGAGAATGGAGGGGATCTCTCTCTCTCTCTCTCTTTCTCTGTCGTACATTTCTCTGTTCAATAAAACTATGACAGCACATTATTTATTTAGTTTTGAAAATTTAATCTATTACCAATGAATTGAATGCCTCTTCCATCATCTTTTTCGAGTATAATCACCGCCGGGAAATATCTACAGATACATGTAGGAATTAGCTAAAATAATCATCATAAAAGAATAAAAATGACACATAAAAAATAGAAAATTTTGCATTAGAATTTTAAAATACGAGTGTCTTTATGCAACAGACAATTGTGAATTCAAAAGAAAATATCCAATATTTTACTCAGAATCGCCTTGGCACGGATATACATGTTTGTTTTTGCTAAGGGGAGATGATTTCTTAACTTGGCAGGAAAATGAAAAAAATATTTGGTATTGTTCAAAAATTTATTCAGGAATCTGGTCGTTTTAATTAACACTAAATTGTATTATCTCTATTGAAATTATTATATTTTTACAATATCAACACTGTATTTATTATCACCATTATTGATAATCATTGATATTGTTTCCTTATTCATAAAACAATTGTTTTTCTTCCTCAATGTACATGTATATATTATTATAAAACTTTGTAAATGTTGTACGGCTAATCAGATTTTATGTATGGGAGAGGACTAAGTTTTTGGAACTTGTGTCCAATCCCTTTGACATATTGTCAATAAAATATGTTCAAATCATGTTTGTTTGTTTCCTGGGTACAATGTAATTAATTCATTCTATATGTAGTAGTTTTATCTTCTAAAGTCCATGTTATTTTATTAGTTAAAAGAATAAGCAAATTTACTATATAAGTAGATTAATTTATATTTAAACTACACGCGTTCGATAACAATACACATGTCTTACGGCGATTAAAATCATGTTATTAAAACATCGATTTAAAATATAGGTATGTGCAGAAAAAAAATGGGTTTTTTTTAATTTATTTATTTTTTTTGTATTATTTATTTATATTTTAGCACCTGAAATTAGAATTTTAGAATAGAA
This sequence comes from Saccostrea cuccullata, assembly GCF_032062105.1. Lineage (NCBI taxonomy): Eukaryota > Metazoa > Mollusca > Bivalvia > Ostreida > Ostreidae > Saccostrea > Saccostrea cuccullata. The sequence continues at coordinate 4,142 of NW_026925708.1, forward strand.
TAGTAATTTCAATGCAAGGAAAGATATCGGAGGCATTCCGAATAAATCGTTCACCGTTCGTTCACCGTTCACTTTGCGCTCGCGTTCGCGCTCCATTTGTGTTCTGCGTTCACTCGCCGTTCACCGTTAACACATTGTTCACCAAGTTGCGTTCAGCGTTCGCACATCGTTCACTCGCCGTTCGCTCTGCGTTCGTTCATCGTTCTTCACCGTTCAGATTGGAAAGTAGAACATTTCAGGGACTGTACATTCTGAGTGCTTATTTTCAAAAAGTGGCCTATTCTAGACTTCTCCAAATACCATAAAACACACCAATGGAGGTTTCAGCTAAGCCAAAATTATATATACTGCTCATATCTTTAGTGTTTCAAGGTCATAATATAAATTGATAAAACTTATCATTGGAACATTAGGTAATTATGTCAAATTATGGAATACGATATAACATTCTTGGACAAGTTGACGCTTTATAAACTGCGAAATATACCTTGAAACTCAGTTAATTATAATGAATTATATTTAAAAATTGATAACAAATTTGGATTAGAAAATATGCCAGCCTTAAAGGTGGTAATCGTAAATCACTGTGAAGTAATCTGAAAAATAAAAATAGAGAATTGAAGCATAGGCGAGTATATTTTGCATTACCTTCAGAGTCCGGGATATAGTATCGCCATCCTTCTTCCGGTACTGTTGAATTAGTTGAATGACATCCGCCGTAAACTCGGCATTTCTTTCTTTGTAAATTGACACCAAAGTAGGTACACTCTGGACCACAAATTGCAGAGCACATAGTGACTGAATGGGCGTCACATTCAGTCAACAGGTTTTCCTGAAGTATATTATCGTCTAAGTCCATTTTAGCAACATAGCGCCTTGATACAGATGTTGAAAGCCTGAACAAAACAACACTTAAAGCCCCCAAAAATACCCTGTTCATCATAGTAAATGTTGTTTCGGAAGTCTTCTTAAAAAATATCTGTCATTTCAAGCTTTGATACCATTATATAAACGAATAATTTTTTTTCAAAACAGAATTCCATATTAACTATTTTCTGATTGGATAAATACAGGCTTCATAAATCGATCCATGGGCGGGTTTACATGATATTTAGGATTAACAAACATTTAAGACGTCAAGTTTATTTGAATATCAGGGTTTATTACAGCCCAGGCTGCTCTATGCAGAAAAGTTTAAATTTTGGTGAATGGAATGGAGTTGGAAGAGGTTATTCAAAAAAATAAAGGACCGTTCACGGTAGCTCAGTCGGTAAAGCGCTCGCTCCGTGATCGGGAGGTCGTGAGTTCGTATCTAGGCCGCGACTGACCTGGTCGATAAAATGGGTAGCAACTGTTCCTTCGCCATGCGCTTGGCAGTTTGAAGTGAAAGTTGCGGGTCCTTCGGATGAGACCTTAAAAACCGAGGCCCTGTGTCAGCGGCAGGCGTTGGCACGATAAAAATCCCTCACTGCTCAATGGCCCTGAGTGCCGAGTAAGGTCAAAATTTGAAGCCCTTCACCGGCATACGGTGACGTCTCCATATGAGTGTAAAATTCTCGAGAGGGAATTTAAACAATATAAAATCAATCAATCAATCAAAAATAAAGGTTAACTATACATTAAAAAATTATACATCACAATGTTCTTTAACTCTATAAATTACGCAATATACACATTATTTCTACTTCCATCAAGTGATTCTTTAAAAATATATATATGTTTTTTTTTTCAAATTCAATATACATATATCTACCAATCCTATACAAAGCATTTATTATTTGGACAAACTTTAATCTACACTACAAGAGAATGCCTTAAAATATACCGGTATTTGCTTACTTCAGGAATGACTCTAATTTTTGGCCAAATTATCGAGTATAATCTGGTTTGGGTAAGTTTACGCTTTCTAATCCACGAAGCGGACTATAAAAAGCGTAACCTGCCCAAACCAGATTATACTGGATAATTTGGCCAAGAATTAGAGTCATTCCTAGTTTGAAGAAGTTTCCTTTATACTTATGCGTGAAGAAAGGAAACACTTGCTGTGGCCTTCAACTCGACATTTAGATATATCGACGACGTACTGTAAAATAACAATGGTAATTTCCATTCCTATGTCGATACCATATATCAAATGTCCAAACATGTCCAAAATATCGTTTGCAAAGGCAGAACCTTTTGCATAATTTTAATATTTTGCAGTTACCAATGCCTTCATCCGTAGAAGTTATTTTGAATGGTGACAATAATCTTACCTATTACTAAAAAATATTCAACAATTTATTGCAACTTCAAAGATATTTGCATATTTTTTCTCCTTTTGTATTTAAATTGTCAAACCTCAGAACCAACATCTACTAATATTTCTTCTTATTTTTTTTTTTTTCAAATTTATACACTTGTTACATGTAATATATTTCTCAGTCATATATGTTATAATGCAAACTTAAATTAATTCATCAGCTCATTAATATATATTTTTTGAGTTGCCTTTTTATATACATTTCTATTGAATATATAAATATATATATATTGATATTTATTCAATGTTATGTAGCTAAAATTTACATTTTTGACCTTGATTTTTGTATCACAGTAAGAACCTGTATGTTCAGTGCTTGCATTCGAATCCTGTTATGTTTACATATAGTAAAATACTATAGATTGGCAAATAATCATGATGGCTTTAATTTTGCTATCTTCACTTTTAATCATTTTTTTTAATTCTTAAAATGTTCAATACTTAGATGAAATCTGAATTAATTTCTTGCAGCGTGACATTAAAACCAATGCAAGTGGTACATTTTGAGATACTGTGAAATTTAAACTCCTTGGAATTAAAACGACTCACAGTATTGATTCAATTGAATATTAAATGCAGAATTTTCTAAACCTCCGATTTGTCTCTTCTAGTTGTTTAGACATTTAAATGTAATTAATACAACGTGTACTGATCAATGTGCAATTAAAAATAAGTACAATTTTCCAAGTATGAGGAACCTAGCGAACAAATTTAAAGTTAAACCAACATCATTTTTTTCTATTATTATTATTTTTCAACATTTGATTAATATTCAATGTTATATATAAAGTATGAATTAAAATATACATATATAGAATAAACGTTTCGTTAGTAAATGGTATCATCATTTATATAAATAATAGAGGCAAGAAAAAGGAATTAAAAAAATAAATAAGAAACAGGGACAAAATAACAAATAAACAATTGCCATTTTCATTTTTAAAATATAGTATTACATAAGACTGTGAGGAAGTGTGTTCATTCTTTTAAGAGTTGCTTTTGAAAGGGATATTTTTGTAAAGAATATTGATACGACTGCAGAGACCCCGTGTAGTTTCCCGTAATCTGTTGACAGATACCCACTTTATTCAACTTTCCTCCTGGACCTTATTTTTAAGGCAAGGAAAACAATTCGTGTGACAAAAATAAAACTTTTACGGTTGATGTTTCCTTGCCTTGACTAGTTTCTGTTCTTTCAGCTTTTTTTTTAAATGTACAATGTGTTTATTCTTTTAAAAGGACAAGAGAAAAAAACATATATTTACCTAAACTTGTGCATTTATCTGGAATTAATGTTTATCGTTGCAAACAAATCTTCATTCATTTCTTAGTGGGCTTTTACGTATGGATAAATGAGAATTGCACTAAGAAGACAACTTTTTAAAGATAATAGCTTTAAACGAGGACAATTATAAAATAACCACTGAACAGACCAATTCATTTATTTGAAAAAAATACAAGTAATTTTCAATGTATTAGTAAATTTAGAAGAGAAATAAATGGCCCTTCATAACTTGGTAAGACAAACACGTGATATACATTCATTTATTTGTTGTACGCCCATGACCCAACTTCCGATTTTTTTTTTAGGTCCCTGTTTACTCTGCTCTGTTTTGAGTTCTTTTATGGACTTTTGATCTTGAATACTGTTCGTTATCCCCATGTTCTTCACTGTAAGGTTTATACTTAAGAAATATTTATCTTAAATGAGAAGCACCCCTTTTTTTTATTTTATCAAGGACATTTTGTAACATCCTTGTGGTTATTGATGATAAAACACCAATATGAATAATTTATAGTTTTTCGAACAGAAATTGTTTTTCTAAGCATAAAATAAACATTGTTCAGGAAAAATGTTCCAATACTTTATTTCTATTGCAAATAGTTTTTGTACAAATTCTTTTGTCGCGAAGAAGATAAGCTGAATTTAAAACATTGCCATAGAGAGGTGAAATGTTGATCCACAAAACAGAAGGTAAGCGTTTAATTATTCATGTAAAATCAATGATATGTGCGTACATGTATAAGGGGAAAATAAGCAGAATAAATATTTTGTTAGATAAGGCTCAATTTTCTAGGAAATGGACCAAACAGTACTTCATTAACCATATTTTGCAATAATAATGAAGAGAAAAATAAAGTTAACGAAGAGTTATGAACCTAAAAAGTCAATTAAGGGGTCCCGACCCTCTGCTATAAATTTCACTTCTGAAAATTCAAAATTTATCAGAGGGTCGGAACCCCTTAAGAAAAACTCCAAACATTTCAGGAGAATAAACCCGGATCTCTAAATAATCAGAGGTGGGATTAGGTGTCATGGAGGAGTCTCCTGTCTATCGGCTACACACAAGAAAAAAATATATAATTAACCTAGAAAGATTGATTAAAGTATAAATCATGGAAATTTATCATATTTTAAGGAAAATATAGATTAGGTTCTTCATTTTTTTATCACTTCATTCAACCCCCCGCCCTCCGACTGAACTAAATATAAAATGGATCCCTTGTGTAGTTTTAAATATTTATGTTTCAACTGGTTCATTGTATATAGTACTTTATACTTTACATTAATTAGTGACCCAAAACTCACAAATCTTATCCAGCATGAATATGTGACAATCCTGTACTCAAAGTGATACGTCCTTCGATGCCATCTCAGATGTTTCGTGGGTCCGTGTTTACTCTGCTCTTATTTTGTATTGTTTTATGTACTTTGATATTGAATAGCGTTCATTGTCTCCATCCTTGGATAACATTTTGTTACATACAGTATCAAATCTAATGGTGATAAACGATCGATCCCAGAATCCAAAAAAAGAATCTAAGAATAGAATCAGATGCTTTTCCATCCTCATACTTTTATGGTTTAAAGAATAAAAGCTGTTTTTCAACTTGGTATACTTTATGTGATAATTAATCATAATTAATATAACAAAGATGTATCTTTTTAAAGATAAAACCTGAATAAGCATATGTATATGTCAGAATTAAAATGGACCCATATCAGGGAAATGAGATTGTAGTTATACCTTATTGTAAATGCACTTACTCAAAGGGTAGATAGTGTATATTTTCTATATTTTTAACATGGCGGGGCTCTGAGCTCGAAATATGATATCAAATGCTGAATTTACTAAATATTAAATTTTTTTTCATCTAGAGGGCTGGATTTTAAAGTGTAATTAATACGACGGATATTGATCAATATGCTATTAAAAATAAATGCATTTTTTCCTTATATGAAAAACCAAGAGAAACATTTTAATGAATATTGTTTTTTAATTAATATTTAAATCTATAAAGTATGAAATAGATGTATAGCATACCCGTTCCAATAGTAATAGGTATTATCATTTATATCAACAATGGGGAAAAGAAATCGGAAATCAAAAGATAAGAAAAGGTGATTTAAAAAAAAGGGAATGCAAATAAATGATACAGGATTTTGAACAGACTTTTCTGAAGTGTTAAAATAACAAGAATAAACAATTGGCATTTTCATTTGAATATGTAGACGGTGAGGAAGTGTGTTAATTCTTAAACGAGTTACTCTCTGGATCTTGTTAAATGGAAATTGTTGTAACGAATATTGATATTACTGTAGAGATCCCGAGTAGTCTTGTTGATTTGTTGACAGAGACCAAGAACTTGCCATGAAATATCTCTGAGGTGATATGGTACATTAACGTCATCATAGAGCAGCAGAGTCTGTAGATGCTGTAGAGATTGTTTCGACGTCACTGTGTCACCCAGTCTGTGGAGTTTCAGTATAAACAACATGCAGTGGTGCCTCCTTCAAATTGTGATTCTAATGGCCTCGGGATTAGAACATGAACTAAATTCAATTGTTGAAAGTTGTTGGATACCTTCTAGAATAAACCATGCGTTACCATGCTAGTACATTATTCTTTTCCCCTTTCTTGTTTGAACAAGGTAACCGAACCGGCCAAGGTTTGCCGAAAGCTCTCGGTCAGTCAACATTTACGAAAATGATCGTAGTTGGGCTTATGCCAGTAAAAAGTAAATGTAGAAATACAAAA
>NW_026925709.1:0-10596 GCF_032062105.1 Saccostrea cuccullata
ATCAGCTTTAACACCCTTTACCGCAAAGTCTGTACACACAATAATTGACTGCGGTCAGCTGGTGCAAATAATGTTAAGTCATATAAAATGAAAAAACAATATTCTCTTACTTCTTTCCACATTTTAGATGCATAAAGCAACCTTTTTAGTCATATTTTAAAGTATTGAGTGTAAAATATAACCTATTGTTAATTTTTAAACAGAAATCTGTGAAAAATAATGTAAATTCTAATTCTAATTTTAAAATTGTGTGTTTTCAAACAAAAAGTTAATAAAATCACATATTTTGTTGAAATATGCCTTTTAAAACTGAAAAATGTCTTTAATAAGGATTAAAATGATTTTTCACAATCACCTTCAAGGTATCACACCGGTAATTGTTTTCACTATATAATTCTATATAGAATAAAAAATCGTTAAAAATCAGGTATTTGTTTACATGAAAAAATATGTAGCAGAAGGTGTTAAACATTACCTGTCACATTAGCTGACACCAAAAAACAGGGTACCCACACGGCATTTTCGGACTTTTTCCATCTGCAAACAGGGCTACCCTCAAATCCACGTGTTTTCACTGTGTTTATAAACACCTCGAGTGCACTACAGGAAGTACCCAGCTATCACAAAAACATTTTTAAAATGTTTTTAAAACATTTTCAAAATGTTGCGAAAACATTTTTAAAAATGTTTTAATCACGTGATTTTGTATGGTTTTTTAAACGTTTTTAAAACATTTTAGTGAAACATTTCAGCAAAATGTTGTCAGAACATTTTCTTAAAATGTTGCAAAAACATTTTCAATAATGTTTTAATCACGTGAATTTGTATGGTTTTTTAAACGTTTTTAAAACATTTTAGTGAAATATTTCAGCAAATGTTTCTGGAACATTTTCCTAAAATGTTACAAAAACATTTTTCAACAATGTTTTAATCACGTGATTTTGTATGGTTTTTTAAATGTTTTTAAAACATTTTACAAAATATTTCAACAAATGTTATCATAACATTTTTTTTTAAAATGTAACAAAAACATTTTCAAAAATGTTTTATTCATGTTTAATTTGATTGGTTTTTAAAACGTTTTCGAAACATTCAAGTCGAGGTTTCAAAGTATTTTTCCTGAAATTTTACTTTTTCTCATTAAATAATGATATATTCATATTTTAAAAGAAATAAAAAACAATTATATTTAATTTTTGAACCTTTAATACAAACCCATATTCAATATGATAATCACATTTAAATTCCATTCTCGGTACAAGTTTTAATTCATTTTCTTTCAAGTCACCGGGTTTTTAAAGGGTGAAAACGGCTTCTAATCCATTCACTGAATTTTAAAAGAACAGAATGTTCACTGTATAGGTAGAACAGAGCGGCGGATCTATAAGACTTCAAGTTAGAATCACATACACTGAAAAGGTTGATAAGGAATATGCCCCTCGGATCGGAAAGAATAGCACAACCTGTAAAGATAAGGAAATCAGCGTACTGCATCTAATGTATCTTAAGATGATCAATGAAAATATACAAAAAATATTTTGAATAATTATATCAAATTTAAGTTCATTCCTCATTTGCATTGAAAAAAGCAGAAAAATAATTACTATGACAATATTATTGAAGAGTAATAGTATTTACGTACACCTTTGCCTTCACCAAAGGCGGGTCTTTTGAATGTGGGAATTTGAAAATACGGATGATGCAACCAACACCATGCTGTAAAAGAAATTTCATTTTTAAATCAACATATTGTTTGATGATTATCATTTCACAAAGACAACGAAGATTTGAATCAAGGATATAATTTTGTTGCCTTAAGAATGAAATATTCAAATCAAATACATGTAGATAACCTTAACGCTTTGTCATTGCTACATACATTTGTACAAAGTTATTGTTCATGCACTGTTAGTATAAAAGTCATTTTTAAATGATCTTATAAAGTCTATGATAAAGGAATAATTCTTACCATTCAAAGTAAATAAATCCCGAGGTAATTATTGTGGTTTATAGGGTGCAAAGTCTTCTCATTCAAATCGGCACGGAGTAAGCGCGTACATCTTGTTTACCAGAATTCAAAATTTGGCCTAGATAAGCAGCAAATCACTATACTCTGTAATGCGCTGCCCAGCAGGAAAATTGCATAATAGGTTATCATGACACTGAAACTGACCAGTGTGCCAATCCCTATCCAATGCCTCAGAGTAAAATTCTGGGAGTGGATCACAGATTTGATGAAGAACATTTTTTAAAGACATTAAGAGTTTTATTAAATGCTTATGATTTTATACATTTATTTATATTTTAAATTTTTTTGTTTGCCTATCCTTTCATTTATTGATTTTTTGATTTGTTTTAATCAAAGGTCTTTATATATGTCTGTTTAATCAATAAGCCGAAACTAGAAATCATTATAAAATACCAAAAATCTTTCAATTAAAAAATTACTACAATTCCTCATTTCAACCCTATTCTTTCTATATACTCTTTTTTTTTTTCTTTGTAAACTAAATTTTAGGAAAATCGCAATCATACATTTTTGAACGTTTTAAGAACATTTTGAAAATAACAGCAGCAATGAAAAATGATGTCTTTAAAAAGAGAAAACACATTAAGTTGAATGTTCTAAAATCACTCTCACAGCATACTCTTAAAGTTACTATATGAATTAAATTGTGCCGCAATTACATAAATGTTTCAGAAACATTTTGAAAATGTTCCAAAAAATGTTACAAAAACTATAATTAAAATTTTTCAATTGTAGTGAAAATAATTATTTTAGTTAATGTTTAAATAAACATTTTCACTGCCTAGGACGAAAAATATCCGGAATTGAATGTTTTAACTAACAGCAATATTTAGAATGTTTTTAAAATGTTCCTTACAAATGTTTCAGAAACGTATATACAATATTTCCGATTTACAGAAAAAAAAATGTTTCATTTCATGTTTTTAGAACGTTTTAATAACGTTTTATAAGATCTTTAATATTTGAAAGCTATAAAATTTAGTGTTGGCAAATCGGACGATTTTTAGTAACCGGTTACTCGCTTCATCTTCCGATCGAGTACCCGGTTACTCGGATGATTTTTGGTAAAAGTATCAATATCTATTATTTATCTTATTCTATACTTATCAGTAGTGGTAATGCACAAATATACTGTATAGGGACATTATGTTTACAATTCAAACATACGATATCGTCAAAGATTTATGACTTTAAAATAAAGAAAATTAATAGGAATTCGACACACAAAGACAAATAAATATGTCATAGTCAGTCACCATTTTACACTTTCTTTTTCAGCCCCCAAAATGAGTCGCAATCAAGGAGAATAATTATTTACGTACTCCATAATTAATAGTTAATATGTGGAGTGTGCAATAAATCGCTGGTTTCCGAATATTTTAAGCTTAGGTGATTTAACAGATTTTGAATCAGCTGTTCTTTTGTTGCAACTCCAAGCTTATTATGTCTGCGGCGGCATCTCGTTAAATTATCAAATGAGGTAATTATAACTCAGACCTTCAAAATATGTATACCCCAAGCAATCAAAGCTATCAATTATATAAGCTGTGAAAACTAATCAAAACAATTGATTCACTACAACCATGTACTAGATCAAGTCTAACGGTACCTAAAATTAGGGAAATGTGTAAGTATACATTTATAAATTATAAAACATTCATTTTCTATGCATTTACTATGTAGAATTTATTTTATCCGAGTAACCGAATAGCAGTTTTACTAACCGATACTCGCAAAGTTCGACGGTTAACCGGTTAACCGGGTACTCGTTGCCAACACTACTATAAATACCATTAAACGAATTAAAAACGTTTCAAAAACATTTTGACAACGTTCCTTCCAAATGTTTCAGAAACGTATTCGTCAATGTTTCAGATTTATGGAAAAGAAATGTTTCATTTCATGTTTTTAGAACGTTTTTAAAACGTTTTATAACATCTTTAATATTTGGAAGCTATAAATACCCTTAAATGAATTAAGAATGTTTCAAAAACATTTTGACAACGTTCCTTCCAAATGTTTCAGGAACGTATTCATGCAATGTTTCAGATTTATGGAAAAGGAATGTTTCATTCCATGTTTTTAGAACGTTTTTAAAACGTAATATAAAAATCTTTGTTATTTGAAAGCTAAACATACCTTTTGAAACATTTTTAAAACGTCTTAAAAATATATTAGAAAAATGTTCCAAAAGGATTTAATCATAAGCTTCTTGAAAACATTTTCAAAATGTTTTTAAAATGTTATAACGAGAAGATGAAATGTTTTAAAAATATTTTTAAAATGTTTAGTCTGAAATGTTTCGAAAAAACCTTTTTACAACACCAATAAAATGTTTTGAAAATGTTTTGTGCTACCTGGGTAGCCTCCTATGCCATGAAAAAAATAGTTCCTGTCCAAAACCTTTATTTATTCACAAAGTACATAAAATTTACTAGGCACAGGTACCAAAGTTGTAAAAGTGGCATGGAAGAAAATAGAAAAACGCCTCAAAAGAAAAGAAAATTAATTCTATATATATGGACCTACATTTGACTAAGTTCATTTTGATTGGTCAATTACCGGTGTGATACCTTGAAGGACCTTTGAAGGTGTTCGATTTTTTTCATTTTTGCACCTGAGATTCATTAAATAATTGTCCCCAACATCCCTAAGTCTGGTGATCTAAATCCCCTTATTTCTGAAGATATGGAGCATTTATCTCCCTTACTCCAGAGCAGTCAAGAACAACACACACAGCACTCTGGAAGCAGTTTTTTGTGCATCTTTTGAAGCAGAATTTCATCATTAAAAGAATAAGCTTGGCAACCAATTTTTTATCCGTGGAGAGTATATGCTTTGTTCTTCACCACACACAGAAAAGAGTTTACAAGTCTAAGACCATTATGTAATTATTACATAACAAAGTAGCATTTTCCCCTTCAAAGAATGAACAAAAATACAGAAATTGTTAAATACTGGGTTGATAATGAACACTGTATCTGGTCAATTTATGTTCCAAATAAAGCCTAGGTATGTGTCTACAAGTTGCTGTGCAGAAGTTTATCTAAATGCTGTGTTGTAACTCAGGGCAGTCAAAATGATATCAGCATCTAGGGAGGTTCTTCACAGCTCCCACACTCCATTAAACTGGCTTTGATGATAAGAAACTGGAGACAACAATTCAGATGTAATTTATTGTTGTGATTTATGCAACTGGCTTTCTCTTAGGACACAAATTGGCCATGAAATTTCAATTGAACATGCATAATTATTCTCTTTTCATGGATTTATTCAGGAATTCCAAAGGTGTTTAATGAATTTCCATGATTTATGCAAGATTATATCTTTCTGTCTCAACAAATTTACATAAAAAAATAAACATTTAAATTATAAAATATAAATATTAAACATTTTAATGAGTTTGAACACTTTTCTATGAGACAAAATGCATCACACAGACCAGATTAAGGACATCCCCCATGATTCTTTGAGGTGGGTGGGTGTACAAAAACTGCTGATAAAATTTATAGGAAGTGATCTGAGAAGAAATGTGCACCTTATTAGCTGAGTTATAGTTATTCTGATATTTCAATTATGTAAATATGCCCAATTTCTTCATCTGTTAAATTTGGAATTTATTAATATTTCAGTACAATGATATACTTAATAGATCATGCTCATATAAGCATCACTGACTGAGACTTAATTCAAAAGTGACAGTCAACACATACATATAAATGAAAAAATAACAAAAAACAGTCTCCGACAAACTGAAAAAACATGAATGTCAGCTGCGAAAGCATAAATAAAGTCCAAAGAACCACAAAAGGCATGCCATGATGCTTAGTGACATTCTGCACTACATGTATGATGCATGGTTAGAACTCAGAATAAGTATTATCATGCAGACCTTGACAGTATTTCAGGATTTTTTGGTCATAACCTTCCTTACTGTGAAAAATTCTTAATGAATTTTACTTATGTAGCTTATGTATTAAATTTATTAGACAGATCTGACTCATTTCATTATTTCTGTTCATCCAATGCAGTAATGTATGTATCACTGGAGGTCTGAATAAATCAAAATAAGTCATGTGTCTGTAGAAATTATCATTTCGTGAAAACATTTTTACTTGTTTACATTTTATCGCAGTTGTCGCTTGTGCTAAAAATTCATTCGCAAACCTAGAATTAGTCTATTCTTGAAAAATCAGCTTTAACACCCTTTACCGCAAAGTCTGTACACACTATAATTGACTGCGGTCAGCTGGTGCAAATAATGTTAAGTCATATAAAATGAAAAAACAATATTCTCTTACTTCTTTCCACATTTTAGATGCATAAAGCAACCTTTTTAGTCATATTTTAAAGTATTGAGTGTAAAATATAACCTATTGTTAATTTTTAAACAGAAATCTGTGAAAAATAATGTAAATTCTAATTCTAATTTTAAAATTGTGTGTTTTCAAACAAAAAGTTAATAAAATCACATATTTTGTTGAAATATGCCTTTTAAAACTGAAAAATGTCTTTAATAAGGATTAAAATGATTTTTCACAATCACCTTCAAGGACCTTTAAAAATTTTTTTCTTTGAAAAAGAAAAGAAAATTGATTCTATTTTTTTCATTTTTGCACCTGAGATTCATTAAATAATTGTCCCCAACATCCCTAAGTCTGGTGATCTAAATCCCCTTATTTCTGAAGATATGGAGCATTTATCTCCCTTACTCCAGAGCAGTCAAGAACAACACACACAGCACTCTGGAAGCAGTTTTTTGTGCATCTTTTGAAGCAGAATTTCATCATTAAAAGAATAAGCTTGGCAACCAATTTTTTATCCGTGGAGAGTATATGCTTTGTTCTTCACCACACACAGAAAAGAGTTTACAAGTCTAAGACCATTATGTAATTATTACATAACAAAGTAGCATTTTCCCCTTCAAAGAATGAACAAAAATACAGAAATTGTTAAATACTGGGTTGATAATGAACACTGTATCTGGTCAATTTATGTTCCAAATAAAGCCTAGGTATGTGTCTACAAGTTGCTGTGCAGAAGTTTATCTAAATGCTGTGTTGTAACTCAGGGCAGTCAAAATGATATCAGCATCTAGGGAGGTTCTTCACAGCTCCCACACTCCATTAAACTGGCTTTGATGATAAGAAACTGGAGACAACAATTCAGATGTAATTTATTGTTGTGATTTATGCAACTGGCTTTCTCTTAGGACACAAATTGGCCATGAAATTTCAATTGAACATGCATAATTATTCTCTTTTCATGGATTTATTCAGGAATTCCAAAGGTGTTTAATGAATTTCCATGATTTATGCAAGATTATATCTTTCTGTCTCAACAAATTTACATAAAAAAATAAACATTTAAATTATAAAATATAAATATTAAACATTTTAATGAGTTTGAACACTTTTCTATGAGACAAAATGCATCACACAGACCAGATTAAGGACATCCCCCATGATTCTTTGAGGTGGGTGGGTGTACAAAAACTGCTGATAAAATTTATAGGAAGTGATCTGAGAAGAAATGTGCACCTTATTAGCTGAGTTATAGTTATTCTGATATTTCAATTATGTAAATATGCCCAATTTCTTCATCTGTTAAATTTGGAATTTATTAATATTTCAGTACAATGATATACTTAATAGATCATGCTCATATAAGCATCACTGACTGAGACTTAATTCAAAAGTGACAGTCAACACATACATATAAATGAAAAAATAACAAAAAACAGTCTCCGACAAACTGAAAAAACATGAATGTCAGCTGCGAAAGCATAAATAAAGTCCAAAGAACCACAAAAGGCATGCCATGATGCTTAGTGACATTCTGCACTACATGTATGATGCATGGTTAGAACTCAGAATAAGTATTATCATGCAGACCTTGACAGTATTTCAGGATTTTTTGGTCATAACCTTCCTTACTGTGAAAAATTCTTAATGAATTTTACTTATGTAGCTTATGTATTAAATTTATTAGACAGATCTGACTCATTTCATTATTTCTGTTCATCCAATGCAGTAATGTATGTATCACTGGAGGTCTGAATAAATCAAAATAAGTCATGTGTCTGTAGAAATTATCATTTCGTGAAAACATTTTTACTTGTTTACATTTTATCGCAGTTGTCGCTTGTGCTAAAAATTCATTCGCAAACCTAGAATTAGTCTATTCTTGAAAAATCAGCTTTAACACCCTTTACCGCAAAGTCTGTACACACTATAATTGACTGCGGTCAGCTGGTGCAAATAATGTTAAGTCATATAAAATGAAAAAACAATATTCTCTTACTTCTTTCCACATTTTAGATGCATAAAGCAACCTTTTTAGTCATATTTTAAAGTATTGAGTGTAAAATATAACCTATTGTTAATTTTTAAACAGAAATCTGTGAAAAATAATGTAAATTCTAATTCTAATTTTAAAATTGTGTGTTTTCAAACAAAAAGTTAATAAAATCACATATTTTGTTGAAATATGCCTTTTAAAACTGAAAAATGTCTTTAATAAGGATTAAAATGATTTTTCACAATCACCTTCAAGGTATCACACCGGTAATTGTTTTCACTATATAATTCTATATAGAATAAAAAATCGTTAAAAATCAGGTATTTGTTTACATGAAAAAATATGTAGCAGAAGGTGTTAAACATTACCTGTCACATTAGCTGACACCAAAAAACAGGGTACCCACACGGCATTTTCGGACTTTTTCCATCTGCAAACAGGGCTACCCTCAAATCCACGTGTTTTCACTGTGTTTATAAACACCTCGAGTGCACTACAGGAAGTAGCCTCCTATGCCATGAAAAAAATAGTTCCTGTCCAAAACCTTTATTTATTCACAAAGTACATAAAATTTACTAGGCACAGGTACCAAAGTTGTAAAAGTGGCATGGAAGAAAATAGAAAAACGCCTCAAAAGAAAAGAAAATTAATTCTATATATATGGACCTACATTTGACTAAGTTCATTTTGATTGGTCAATTACCGGTGTGATACCTTGAAGGACCTTTGAAGGTGTTCGATTTTTTTCATTTTTGCACCTGAGATTCATTAAATAATTGTCCCCAACATCCCTAAGTCTGGTGATCTAAATCCCCTTATTTCTGAAGATATGGAGCATTTATCTCCCTTACTCCAGAGCAGTCAAGAACAACACACACAGCACTCTGGAAGCAGTTTTTTGTGCATCTTTTGAAGCAGAATTTCATCATTAAAAGAATAAGCTTGGCAACCAATTTTTTATCCGTGGAGAGTATATGCTTTGTTCTTCACCACACACAGAAAAGAGTTTACAAGTCTAAGACCATTATGTAATTATTACATAACAAAGTAGCATTTTCCCCTTCAAAGAATGAACAAAAATACAGAAATTGTTAAATACTGGGTTGATAATGAACACTGTATCTGGTCAATTTATGTTCCAAATAAAGCCTAGGTATGTGTCTACAAGTTGCTGTGCAGAAGTTTATCTAAATGCTGTGTTGTAACTCAGGGCAGTCAAAATGATATCAGCATCTAGGGAGGTTCTTCACAGCTCCCACACTCCATTAAACTGGCTTTGATGATAAGAAACTGGAGACAACAATTCAGATGTAATTTATTGTTGTGATTTATGCAACTGGCTTTCTCTTAGGACACAAATTGGCCATGAAATTTCAATTGAACATGCATAATTATTCTCTTTTCATGGATTTATTCAGGAATTCCAAAGGTGTTTAATGAATTTCCATGATTTATGCAAGATTATATCTTTCTGTCTCAACAAATTTACATAAAAAAATAAACATTTAAATTATAAAATATAAATATTAAACATTTTAATGAGTTTGAACACTTTTCTATGAGACAAAATGCATCACACAGACCAGATTAAGGACATCCCCCATGATTCTTTGAGGTGGGTGGGTGTACAAAAACTGCTGATAAAATTTATAGGAAGTGATCTGAGAAGAAATGTGCACCTTATTAGCTGAGTTATAGTTATTCTGATATTTCAATTATGTAAATATGCCCAATTTCTTCATCTGTTAAATTTGGAATTTATTAATATTTCAGTACAATGATATACTTAATAGATCATGCTCATATAAGCATCACTGACTGAGACTTAATTCAAAAGTGACAGTCAACACATACATATAAATGAAAAAATAACAAAAAACAGTCTCCGACAAACTGAAAAAACATGAATGTCAGCTGCGAAAGCATAAATAAAGTCCAAAGAACCACAAAAGGCATGCCATGATGCTTAGTGACATTCTGCACTACATGTATGATGCATGGTTAGAACTCAGAATAAGTATTATCATGCAGACCTTGACAGTATTTCAGGATTTTTTGGTCATAACCTTCCTTACTGTGA
Organism: Saccostrea cuccullata; assembly: GCF_032062105.1. Classification (NCBI taxonomy): domain Eukaryota; kingdom Metazoa; phylum Mollusca; class Bivalvia; order Ostreida; family Ostreidae; genus Saccostrea; species Saccostrea cuccullata. The sequence continues at coordinate 10,410 of NW_026925709.1, forward strand.
AAAATTCTTAATGAATTTTACTTATGTAGCTTATGTATTAAATTTATTAGACAGATCTGACTCATTTCATTATTTCTGTTCATCCAATGCAGTAATGTATGTATCACTGGAGGTCTGAATAAATCAAAATAAAATGTGTCTGTAGAAATTATCATTTCGTGAAAACATTTTTACTTGTTTACATTTT
>NW_026925710.1:0-10434 GCF_032062105.1 Saccostrea cuccullata
TTATTTATGAATTTTGATGGACTAAAAATAGAATTTTCTGTGAAATTCCTTTTACCTCTACTTCTACAGTTTTTGTCTGATTTCAAAATAAGTTGGCACACAAGTAAACTACACAAAGACACATAAAATAGTGGTCTTTGATAAGTACAAACCAGTAGAGCTACAGTCTCGACAGAGACATCTGGTATATCCACCTTTCACTCATTTATAGTTGTCTCTTCAGGCAATAAAGTCGTTAGAAGTGAAATTTCTGCAATATAACAAATAGTTTTTGTCAAGCGAGTTTATCACTTGTAGAGACGAGAGTAAAGGGTTGGAAGGTGTATAAAATATACATATTGACTACAGAATGTGTCTAGAATTAGGGAGTGAAAGGTGGTTGATTGACCAATGCTTGAAAGTTGGTAATTTTCCCCAAAAGCGTGCAAAACATATTGCGCCGTAAATTGCATGCACCTTTTTTGCATTACAGGATCTGTAGCGTTATGGCCAAAGACAAATATATAAAACCATAACGCTACAGATCTGCAGCTACATCTTATCTATTAGATAGAATGTCCTATCATTAAAATGATAAATGTCCTACGGACCCGGTTTAATGATAGAACTCGTTTCATGTATTCTCAATGTAGCAAAATAAACATGGGCGATAACTCGTACTCAGTGCATTTACTATGTACAATCAAGTGAGTTCCGAACGTAATCATGGCGTGTAAATTTGAAGCGAGAAAAAACGTTGAGAAAATTAGTTGAATTTTATTTATTTAGACTAAACTTTAGGTTTTAATACTAACGCAGTCTCAAAAAGGTTTTTTTTTGATTAATTTATAATTTATTTTTAGTGCAAATCCGTTTGTATCCTTCAAAATCGTTTCGGTGCGATTCTGCAATTTTTTGCTACATTGCGAGTATATGGGTGGTATTCTAACTGGGGTGGGGGCTTGTCCCGAGACACAGTTAGATTATTTAACTACTTATCTATAACTTTATGCTATTACATAACATAAATTGCTCTAAATAGAACATTTAATTGATGCTTTCACACATTAATTATTAGGTAGGGGGTATAGATCCTGGTTTTTTTTTATTAAAAGAAAAAATAACTAACGTCAGGTGACTGTGCTTGCACATGAATCATATGTATTCCTTTTGAGAACTTTCCTTTGGTGCCAATAATTTTAAATTAATTAAGTTGCTTGAATAAAGAACTTGGAGTATATCTACTAATTAATGATAAACTGAAAACCCTGATGCCAAAACTTTTTTACTGGTAAAAGGGGGGGGGGTAAAGAGGCAATAATTTTACCCTGTCTTAATCCTAGTTCTGGATCTTAGAGTTTGAAACATATTTGAAAACTTTAATCTTGGTCTATATAGAGCTTTCATCAACTGAATCAGTGTTTCACAAGATCATCTTCTTTTCAAATTGTATTATTTGAATTTAAAAAACCTTTTCATGAGCTGTATTCACTTTTTATGTCAATTTGCATCGGGTTCAAGATTAAAAAATATTTGTTTCATATTGGCGTCAAAACAAAAAACCTCGTACAGTGGGCCCATAATATTAGACAGACACTTCTAATAGTGACACGAAAAAGTAGGTACCGGTAAGCTTTATCCATAATGTTCTGTTTTCTGTTATCCTAAAAGCAGAGTGTTTGAAAAAATTATGTGTAAATATGGACAGAAAAAGATGCAATAACCAGGTCCAGTACAATCAGTACATTTAGCTATATACGTAGGTAGAATTACCTACGTAGCTTTATTACCTACCTCAGGTAGCTTGATTTAGCTACCAAATGAATTTATTTCTATTAAAAAGCATTTTTCTCAGGATGTGCAAAAACTATCATTTTGATGCAGTGATCATTTTCAACTATGAACTCATCTGAAAACAATTCATGAAAAATTCCCTCTTGAAGAAATGTCTTTTTCTGCGCATTTGCAATCAAAGTTCTGAAAGTTTTGGGGCTATGTATGACAGTTAGAACAGTTACTCCTTGAATGAAATGACAAAGAAGTCCAGTTCTGGCTAACATGATAATAGGTTGGTATAATTATTCAGCACAATGTGAAGTACTCATACTCAGTCATGCCTCACTGCACGGACAGATAACCAAACAATGGAATTACATGTTTTGCTCTAGATTGACCAAACACAGCAATGTTTAAACTATCTCTGCTTTGGGATGTTTTTTAAAGTCTCCCTGGTATAAATATCAATAGTCATTTTACTGCGATTTTTTGTCTCTTTTCCATAAAAAGAAAAGTTACATTGAAATAGCTAAATCAAGCTACCTGAGGTAGGTAAAAAAAGCTACGTAGGTAATTCTACTTATGTAGCTAAATGTACTGATTGTACTGGACCTGATAACATGAAGAATCAGTTACCAATTTTATTTATAAATTTAAACTGTCCCTACCTGTCAACATGGCCAAAATTTTTCGGGGAGAAGCGTACGACCTTTTGCAAATACAAAAGTTGCATTTCACTGTTTACAGAACAAAAAATAAACAACTTACAAGATAAATCTTTATTATTAATATTAACATTATCATTAATTCATAGAATTTACTGTTTATTCATACATTGTTTAGAAACTTGTACAATGTGATTTAACTTTGAAATTATATATAAAAATTTATGTTCACTATCTATTCTGTGTGTCCATAAGAGCATCATTTATACAATATTCATGGCAAATGTTGTAGTTTAACTTGGCAATTAGAAAAATTAATAAGGTTCTGCTGACAGTCTGAGTTTCCAGCTTTTAATAGATGTATGAATGACTTTTCTCACTAAGTCTAAGAGATATGAGTTGTGTCCTGGATTTAAAGATCTGAAATTGAATAATTGTCAAAACTCCATGCTTATATTAAAATAATGTGTAATCTAGTATGAATGAAATACATGGACCCTGTATTTTTTCTTTTAAGCTCATAACATATATCAGAATTTTTAAATATAATACTTTATTTTGAAATGTTCTAATGTGCTAATTTTATATTTTAATTATAGAAATGTATTACCCTGTTTAGCTTTGTCAATTCAAAGAAGTCTTCTAAAGACACTGTCTTGTTAGCTTCACTGAAGTTGATGCAGGATTTACTAAGACATTGAATCTCAAAATCTGTGGGGAAATCTTTAGACTCTTCATTTATATTAGCTTCCATGAAATTGTTTCCTAATCTCCTTGTTAAATTAATAATAGAGTAATGTAGCTACATCTTTCCTGATCACTGTATTGTTTATGGAGAAATCATTTTTTCATAGGCACTTGTAAACTTATTTGCAGCAAAGTATCAAGTTCTTCCATATCGATATTTACCGTCATGTTTTGTAAAGATTTTCACATCTGGCATCTCTGTCTTTGATAATGTAACAGGAAAGGAGAAAATGTATGGCTGGACCGGGAATCGAACCCGGGACCCCTGCATCTCTAGTCAGGTGCTCTACCGATTGAGCTATCCAGGCCGATATCCACGGCCCGAACCATTACATTCCTCCCTCCTTAAATGGTCTTCGCCCTCGAAGACACAACCCAAGTTCTATTCCCCCCTGGCAGGACTTTCACCTGCAAGTCCAGGGGTGGTCAACGGCACCAAATCTGTAACAGGAAAGGAGAAAATGCATGGCTGGACCGGGAATGAACCCGAGACCCCTGTATTTTAGTCAGGTGCTCTACCAACTGAGCTACCCAGGCTGATATCCACGGCCCTAACCATTACATTCCTCCCTCCTTAATGACATAACTAACTGCTGTGACTTTTCTTCATGAGACCAATGGTTCCAATCAGACACTTGCTCAAAATGAACTAAGTAATCCTGCCATGCTACATTTCTACCATCAAACTTGTCTGGTTCTTTTTCTCTACGTTTAGGTCTACCAAGATTTACAGGGGTACTGGGCAGTGTAGACATATTTGTCTGTGACCTACTGAGATTCTCACTTCTGTCTCTCTGTGAAAAAGTTATTTGTGCAGGTGAGGTACTCAAACTCTCTGTTTCTCTCACTCTATCTAAGGGTGTCACTGTCTCTCTTACAACTTCATTCTGACTTGCTTGCCTGTCCCTATCATTACCTTCAGCAAATGACACATGACGTTTACGTCGAAGAGTTTCCTCAATCTCATGCTTACATTTCTCAAAGTCTGTAGTGAGGTCCTGCAACAGTTGTTCTAAATCTGAAACCTGTAAACTCATGCTAGTATCTAGTTTACTCTCATGCATCTCAATCTCACTCACAGGAGAGGACAAAGAGGGCTGTTTGACTCTTGACATAAGCTTAGGTCTAGCACCTTGACTTGAACTTAACCTATCAACTCTAGGGGTTGATGTAGCTCTTTCTACTCTATCAGAATCTGGATTTAGCGAAGCCATGGTTTCTATTCAGAAATCCTGGTCACGGCACCAAATCTGTAACAGGAAAGGAGAAAATGTATGGCTGGACCGGGAAATCGACCCCGGGGCCCCTGTATCACTAGTCAGGTGCTCTACCGATTGAGCATCCAGGCCGATATCCCCGGCCCGAACCATTACAATAATATACACTTTTAATGAGAATAAGGAGCAATTACAACTGCAATTACCTCTGCTAGCACAGTTGACACCTTGTTGATTACCTGTTATCAGTGGCAATAAACAAATTAGCTACCGATAAACACTGCCTGACATCCATTTTTGTGTTGACTAGTCAGTATTTTACGAACCCAAGTAGGTAAAAAATCCGGATTTTTTCAAAATCGGTAGAAACGGCAGTTAAAAAAAAAATCGGTAGACAGTCGGTAGGGATGGTTAAAAATCGGTAGACTCCCGATAAATTCGGGAGAGTTGACAGGTATTTACTGTCAGAACGCCTTTTTATTGTTCTATTTGTGCAAATCTTTGACAATCAAATTAGACTTATTCTGGACAGAAATAATACACTGTTCAAGTACAATGTAAATGAGATATAGATTTATACGCATATTATCAGGGTTCGACACTAACGGTAGCCCGCTGGCCCGGGACAACTGAATATTGAGGTCAGGCTACCAAACATGCCTTTTAACTTGCCCTGCAGGGCTACTAAGAATTTTACTAAATACTCACTCAGAGCAACAAATATAACTAGTAAACTAATTGTTCAGAGAACAATGAGACATCTTTCCACCTTTTTAATGTTTCAATATCATTTGAGCTGAAAAAAGTAGGAAAAAAAGCAAGAAAATAATAAAACAGCTAAATTCTCATTTCTCTACTAGGATTTTAGATCGGGCTTGCAGTTGGTATCATTTTACCGTAAACAGACTTCCTAGATTGTTTGTAGTCGACCGACTCGGGGATAACACGAATTCATTGATCACGCAAAGAGAGCGCATAAAAAACATTGTAACACGCTCCTAGGTGTATATATGAGCTTGAATGAGATTGTTTTCAAGTTAAGATGTAAGGGGTAGGGTCTGATTAAAATTATGATATACCTATTGATATGAATAACATGCATTTGATCTGCGCATCAAGACGGAAGCGTAAGTGAAAACGTTGTGAACTGTCCCATGTGTACCTGCATCATATGTGCATTATACATGTATTAAAGAGATGTTTGAAAATATCCGATTTGAGTTGTTTTATGTTTGGAATGGATGGCGATAAATCATTTAAGAGCATGTGAGAAAGATGAGCGAGAGATGCAAGGCAGTCTATAATTATGGAAAAGGAAATCAGAGAATCGGGTTCGTATTTTAACATTCCTGGCCGAAATAGGCATGAAACTCATTGTAAGTAGCATAAATAAAATTCTAAATATGTAATTCGAGATGGGAAACACAAGGAAGAAACGTGTATTTCTTTTTACTATGCTGAAAGTCGCTATTTCTTGCAATTTCAAATGAAATCAAGATTCATTACATTAATATTAAATCTAAATAAAATTGAAATAAATTCCATACCCGAAAGAAAGCAAGAATATTTGGCATTAAAATGTGTAATAGAGCAGAAAATCGAATGATATAAACAAAAATTGCAGAAATAGCCCATACGGGCGTTAGTTAATTTTTATGCTCAGCAATATCTAAATTTCAGACAGAAAAAAAATGCAGATTTTGCCGATTTTCGCTAGAATTTCATTATATTTTAGAGACTCACCTTAAAACTCTCAGGACACTTTCTTTAAGGTCTCTTCTTGCTTTTACTCCGAATCTTATGTCGATATACCGTGTCTTTTGACTTAAAGACATTTTCTCTATGCTGCTGTTGATTTTATTTTTTTTAAGAAAGGGGGGGGGGTATAAGCATTGGTTAAAGTAATAGTTGAAAATACCTCGACGACCTTAAACTTATTGAGACCTTTGGGCTTATAGGGGGTCAAAGGTCAAGGTCATTTATCAAGGTCAAAAGGGCAAGGTCATCAAAAAAAAAAGAAAGGAAAGAGAGAAATAAACCTGAGATTAACACTTGAAGCTGAATCTAGATAAAGGTAATGAATATTTCTTTACAACTTTTTGAGTAAGGGGTCAAGGTCAAAAGGGCCCAAAGGGCAAAGGTCAAGGTCATTTGGATTTTAAGCTTAAATCAACAATTTCTCTAGTTTTTCAATGACCTTGACCTTTGACCTTGACCTATTCTTCAAGGTCAAAGGTCAAAAGATCTCATGCAGTTGGGCCCATGTCTTTACGACTTGTCTTAAGAAGTTTTCGTTCTTCGTAAACGTCATAAACTGGCAGGGGCAATAACTACTTAAAATGGTTTACGAATTCTTTCAAACCAATGGAATGAGAAGTGTTCTAAATTAGTCGCAGACATTGTTGAAGGTTTTGTATCTCTGCGGTTTACGGTTTCGGAGGAGTAGCGATAACAAGGGTTTTCACTGGAAGGGGCACTAACTTTTACAGGGGTCAATTTAGGCGACAAGCATGAAATCCCTGAAATGGTTTTAAGAGTACATATTGAAGATGCAAAGATATTTAAAATTTGGTAAAGAACAAAAGAGCTATAAAAAATGCTTAATTTTACATATTCTTAATGACCTTGACCTTTGACCTTGACCTAAATTTCAAGGTCAAAGGTCAAAGAATCTTTTGCAGTTGGCCCGATGTCTCTACGCCTTGTCGTTTAAGAAAAGATCTTGATAATCGTAAACATCGCAAACATTCAAGGGCAATAATTCATTGTAGGGGTTTACGAATCCTTTCGCAATGTTTGATTGGAGAGTCTACTAAATCAGTCGTAAACATTAATAAAGGTTTGGAATCTCTGCGGTTTATGGTTTCGGAGGAGAAGCGATAACAAACATTTCTTGCGAAAGGGGCAATAACTTCGAAAGGGGTCAAGGTTCATTTACGCAGGGTGAACTGCAATAATCTTTTACGGAGTACATTCTTATGGTCTATAAATCTTTTCGATAAATCTTCAAACAAAAAAACATGCGGCGGAAAAATAATAAAAAAAACTAGTAAACTAATTGTTAGAGAACAATAAGACGTCTTTCCACCTTTGTAAGTGTTTCAATATCATTTTGGCTGAAAAAAGTAGAAAAAAAGCAAGAAAATAAATAAAAGAGCAAAATTCTCATTTCTGTGCTAGGATTTTAGATCGGGCTCACAGTTGTTATAAATATACCGTAAACAGACGAGTCGACTCGGGGATAACCACGGATTCATTGACTACGAAAAGAGAGCACGTTAAAAACACTGTAACACGCTCTTAGGTGTATATATGAGCTTGAATGAGATTGTTTTCGAGTTAAGATGTAAGGGGTAGGGTCTGATTAAAATTATGATATACCTATTTATATGAATAACATGCATTTGATCTGCGCATCAAGACGGAAGCGTAAGTGAAAACGTCGTGAAATGTTCCATGTGTACCTGCATCATATGTGCATTATACATGTATTAAAGAAATGTTTGAAAATATCCGATTTGAGTTGTTTTATGTTTGAAATGGATGGCGATAAATTATTTAAGAGCATGTGAAAAACATAAGCGAGAGATGCAAGGCAGTTTGTATTTATGGAAAAGGAGAACAGAGAATCGGTTCGGGTTTTAACATTCCTTACCGAAATAGGCAAGAAATTCAATGTAAGAATCATAAATAAAATTCCAAACATGTAATTTAGATGGGAAACACAGGGAAGAAACGTGCATTTCTTTTTACTATGCTGAAAGTCGCTATTTCTTGGGATTATGTTATTCTAGAAAAAAAAAAAACAAATTTCAAATGAAATCAAGTTTCATTCAATTAATATTAAATCCAAATAAAATTGAATTAAATTCCATACACTAAAGAAAGCAAGAATACTTGGTATTAAAATGTCGTAATAGAGCAGGAGAATCGAATGATATTAACAAAAATTGCAGAAATAGCCAATACGGGCTTTAATTAATTTTTATGCTCAGCAATAACTAAATTTCAGACAGAAAAAAAATGCAGATTTTGCCGATTTTCACTAGTATTTCATTACATTATAGAGACTCACCTTAAGACTCTCAGGACACTTTCTTTAAGGTCTCTTCTTGCTTTTACTCCGAATCTTATGTCGATATATCGTATTGTTAGACTTTTAGACATTTTTTCTATGCTGCTGTTGATTTTTTTTTTTTAAGAAAGGAAGGGGGGGGGGGTTTTAAGCATTTGTAAGAGTAAGGGTTGCAAATACCTCAACGACCTTAAGCTTGATTGTGACCTTTGGGGAATGGGGGTCAAAGGTCAAGGTCATTTATCAAGGTCAAAGGTCAAGGTCATCCATGAAAAAAAGAAAGAGTGAGGGGTAAACTTGAGATTAACACTTGAAGATGAATCTATATAAAGGTAATGAATATTTCTTTATTACTTTTTGAGCTAGGGGTCAAGGTCAAAGATCAAGGTCAAATATCAAGGTCAAGGTCATTTGGATTTTTTAAAAATAGCTTAATCGACAATTTCTCTAGTATTCCAATGACCCTGACCTTTGACCTTGACCTATTCTTCAAGGTCAAAGGTCAAAAGATCTCATGCAGTTGGGCCCATGTATTTACGACTTGTCGTTAAGAAGTTTTTAGTTCTTTGTAAACATCATCAACTGGCAGGGGCAATAACTACTTAAAATGGTTTACGAATTCTTTTGCACTAATGGAATGAGAAGTGTTCTAAATTAGTAGCAGACATTGTTGAATGTTTTGTACCTCTACGGTTTACGGTTTCGGAGGAGTAGCGATAACAAGGGTTTACACTGAAGGGGGCACTAACTTTTAGAGGGGTCAATCTTAGGGGACAAGAATGAAATCTCTGAAATGGTTTTAAGAGTACATATTGAAGATGCAAAGATGTTTAGAATTTGGTTAAGAACAAAAGAGCTATTAAAAATGCTTAATTTTACATATTTTGAATGACCTTGACCTTTGACCTTGACCTAGATTTTGAGGTCAAAGGTCAATGAATCTTTTGCAGTTGGTCCCATGTCTATACGCCTTGTCGTTATAGAAAAGTTCTTGATATTCATAAACATTGCAAACATTCAGGGGCAATAATTTGTTATAGGAGCTTACGAATCCTTTCGCAATGTTTGATTGGAGAGTCTTCTAAATTAGTCGTAAACATTAATTTAGGTTTGGAATCTCTGCGGTTTACGGTTTTGGAGAAGTAGTGATAACAGACATTTCTTGCGAAAGGGGCAATAACTTCGAAAGGGGTCAAAGTTCTAACATAGGGGGTCGTTTTCAGAATAACTTTTTATATCCAGTATCATGAACTATAAAGTTTTTCGATAAGTCTTACGGTGTCAAAACATAAGGTGAGAAATAAAATAAAAAACAGAAGCATTTCAAGAGGTCTTTCCACAGAAAGGTGGAAAGACCTAATAAAAAAGAATAATAATAAACAGAAGAATTTCAATAGGTCTTTCCACAGAAAGGTGGAAAGACCTAATAATCATTTACACACAATGTATCTAATAATTATTGAATCTATTTTCAAACATGTTTTATCATCATAATTATTATATTTGTATGTCAAAATTTAAAATTTAAAGGTGATTCGAAATACCCTAAATGATTATATATGTGTACAGCAGGTACAAACATGGCAGTGCCCAGACTATGGCCCAGCAGGTCCATACAGAGCAGTGCACTAGGCCAAGCTTAAAAAATTCTTTGTTTGCAGTTGCCGACCTATAATCTTTAGACTGAGTCAGTGGGTAGGCATTCTTTTTTTTTTTTTTTAAAAAATCAGATTTTTGCCAGATAACAAATAAAAGAGGTTTTCATTCACCTACTAGACATGAATAGGCTCACTTCTTGTTATAAACCACTGATTGATAAAAAATGTGTCAAAATTTGAAAACGAAACTGTTCAATATTCTGAAAAATTGAAAAAAAGAAAAATAAAATTACCAAATGGCTAAAAAAAAGTTTGGGGGGGTGCATTTTCAGTGACTTGGTAGGCAACTGCAAACAAACTTAATTTTATTTTTTAGG